>NW_025423493.1:131657-212458 GCF_020740685.1 Jaculus jaculus
GGGAAGGGCTGCATGAGAGCTGCTAGTTCTCTTTTGTCCTCAGGCAGCCAGGTCAAAGTCTCTTGACATTTCCTCCATCTTTGTATAATTAAAATGGGCATGGTACCCTGTCTTAGGCTATATGGCATGCTTCCAATCCAGCACCAGTTACTGAAGATGGCTTGCCTGTCTTAAGCTATGAGGGCTGCCTCTACCTCCTGGATCCACAATAATCCTGTCATTGGCCAAGATCACAGCTCATGGAAGGTGATCCGCCTGTCTTAGGCTATGTGGATGGCCTCCAGGAAATAGGCCCTACAATATTCTCATCTCTGGCTGAGGCCAGCAGAGGCAGCTATAGAAGCAGCAGTTCCACCAGCGGGTGTGCTGATATGCAGGGCCACAGTTGCCAGGGTAGGTTTACTCTGCAGGAAAAGCCAGTGCACAGCTCCAGAAATCAAAACAGCAGCCCAGCGACCCAGGCAGAAACATGACTGAGACCAAAATCATCCAAGGTAACAGGGATTGCAGCAGGGTAGGGTCTCACTTGGTCACAAGCTGACTTGGATCCCTCAACAGACCAGAAATCTTAACCTCTCTGTTGATAGAGTATCTGGTTGTTATAATAACTACTCTGGCATACATACTTGGGGCTGTTTTTGATTGAATGTGTATAGTGTTTAGTTAACCTTTAGAATCTACCTCTATTTTATTCCACTCAACCTCTTGAATACTCCCATAGCAGGGAAACTCAACCCCTAGGAGCACATTTGTAGATACTCTGAGAGTCTTAAGAGCCACACCTAACACCTTAAGCTCCTACCCTGAAAATATATAACATCAAATCAATTGATAGAGCTAAGAATACCCAGCTAGCTTGAAAATCCAAGCATTAACTTAATCCAAGATGCAAAAATGTATGACAGGCATGGTGGCCCATGCCTTTAATCCCAGCACTTGGGAGGCAGAGGTGGGAGGATCACCATGAGTTCAAGGCCACCCTGAGACTACATACTTAATTCCAGGTCAGCTTGGACCAAAGTGAGACCCTACCTCGAAAAAACAAAGAAACAAAAAAGTATACATTATAACACAAGAAACACTAAAAAGCAAGATGATATAAATCCATTTAGAGTATTAATACATCAGAAATGACCTCCAGTGAGAATGATTTACAGGAAATGACTGAGAAATATTTCAAAAGAATGATTGTAAATATGTTCAAAGAAGTCAGAGAACAAATCAAAAGAGTCAAAGAGGAACTCAAAGAGGAAATCAATGGAGAAGGGACTTTCAAAGGGGAATGTGGTGGGGGGAGAGGGAATTACCATTGGATATTTTTTTTAATTTTATTTATTTATTTGAGAGCGACAGACACAGAGAGAAAGACAGGTAGAGGGAGAGAGAGAGAGGGGGCGCGCCAGGGCTTCCAGCCTCTGCAAACGACCTCCAGACGCGTGCGCCCCCTTGTGCAACTGGCTAACGTGGGACCTGGGGAACCGAGCCTCGAACCAGGGTCCTTAGGCTTCACAGGCAAGCGCCTAACCACTACGCCATCTCTCCAGCCCTGGATATTTTTTTTATAATCATGGAAATTGCTGATAAAATTTTTTAAAAAGACATAAATAAGGAAATAGAAATAATCAAGGAAAACCAGTCAAACTTACAAGCAATGAAAAACACAGTTAATTAAAAAAAAAAAAAAAAAAAAAAAAAAAACTCTGGAGAAAATCTCACCAGTAGAATAGATGAAGGAGAGGACAGAATATCTAAGCTGGAAGACCAGGTGGCAGACCTAATACAGTCCAACAAAGAGAAAGACAAACTTACAGAAAAGTATGAGTGGGAATTTCAAGATATTCGGGACACAATGAAAAGATCAAATATAAGAATTCAGGCCATAGTAGAAGGAGAAGAATTCCACTCCAAAGGCATAGTAGGCGTGTTCAACAAAATCATAGAAGAAAAATTTCCCCAAATTGGAAAAGAGGTGCCAATGCAGATACAGGAAGCCTTTAGAACTCCAGCCAGAAAAAACATGGAAAGAAACTCTCCTCACCATATTATAATCAAACTTCCAAAAACAAAAACAAAAGAAAAAATATTGAAAGCAGTTAGAGAGAAAATTCAAGTTATCTACAAAAGCAAACCCATCAAGATTGCAGCAGATTTTTCAAGACAAACTTTAATAGCCAGAAGAGCTTGGAGTGATATATTCCAAGTTCTAAAAGGTAACAACTGTCAACCAAGGTTACTTTATCCTGCAAAGCTATCCATTCAAATAGATGAGAAATAAGGACATTCTATGACAAAAGGAGGTTAAAGGAGTACTTGAAGACAAAACCAGCTCTACAAAAAATAATTGAAAAAATCCTTCATGATGAAGAAAAGGAAAAGCACACATATAAGGAACCTAGAGAAAACAATCAATACGCAAATACTAGTTAACACAAGAGAGCACAGGTAGAACCAGAACTACAAAAAAAAAAATTGCAAACATAAATGCACACCTTTCAATAATATCTCTTAATATCAATGCCCTCAATGCCCCAACAAAAACACATAGGTTTGTAGACTGGGTTAAAAATCAGGATCCTATAATTTGTTGTCTCCAAGAAACTCACCTTTCTACAAAGGATAGACATTATCTTAGGGTGGAAGGTTGGAAAATGCTTTTTCAAGCAAATGGGTTTAGAAAACAAGCAGGGGTTGCTATCCTAATATCTGACAAGGTAGACTATAGTTCAAAGTTAGTCAAGAAAGATAAGGAAAGGTCACTTTATATTGACTAAGGGCACACTCCAACAGGAGGACATTACAATCCTAAACATTTATGCACCTAGCATGGGGGCTCCCAAATTCATCAAACAAACACTATTAGAACTAAGGTCACAGTAACACCAAACACAGTGGTGGTGGGTGACCTTAACACCCACTCTCATCAATTGACATGTCATGCCAGGAAAAAATAAACAGAGAGGCATCTGGACTAAATGAGGTCATAGGAGGAATGGACTGAACAGATACATACAGGACATTTCATCCAAAGGCTGCAGAATATACATTCTTTTCAGCAGCACATGGAACATTGTGTAAAATACACCATATAATAGGACACACAGCAAATCTTAAAAAATTCAGGAAAATTAAAATAATTCCTTGCAATCTATCTGACCACAATGGAATTAAACTACAAATCAGTAGCAAGAAATGTTATAGAGCATACACAAAATCATGGAAACTAAACAATACACTACTAAATGATGAATGGGTCAATGAAGAAATCAAGAAGGAAATCAAAAAATTTATAGAGTCAAATGATAATGAGAACACAGCATACCAAAATATCTGGGACACAATGAAGGCAGTTATAAGAGGTTAATTTTTAGCCTTAAGTGCCTATATTAAGAAATTAGAAAGGTCACAAGTAAACGACCTAATGCTTCACCTTAAAACCTTGGAAAAGGAAGAACAAGGCAAACCAAAGATTAGTAGATGGGAAGAAATAATAAAGATTAGGGCAGAAATTAATGAAATAGAAACAAAAAGAACAATCCAAAGAATTAATGAAACAAAGAGTTGGTTCTTTGAAAGGATAAACAAGATTGATAAACCCTTAGCAAATCTGACCAAAAGAAAGAGAAAAGAGACACAAATTAATAAAATCAGAGGTGAACAAGGTAACATCACAACAGATTCCAGAGAAATTCAAAAAACCATAGGGACATACTATAAAAGCATATACTCCACAAAGTATGAAAATCTGAAAGAAATGGATGCTTTCCTTGATTTATATGACCTACCTCAATTAAATCATAATGAGATTAATCACTTAAATAAACCTATAACAAGCATGGAGATCTGAACAGTTATCAATCTCCCAACTAAAAAAAGCCCAGGGGCTGGAGAGATGGCTTAGTGGTTAAGCGCTTGCCTGTGAAGCCTAAGGACCCTGGTTCGAGGCTCGGTTCCCCAGGTCCCACGTTAGCCAGATGCACAAGGGGTCGCACGCATCTGGAGCTCGTTTGCAGAGGCTGGAAGCCCTGGCACGCCCATTCTCTGTCTCTCCCTCTATCTGTCTTTCTCTCTGTGTCTGTCGCTCTCAAATAAGTAAATTTAAAAAAAATATAAAAAAAATTTTAAAAAGCCCAGGCCCAGATGGATTCACTGCTGAATTTTACCAGACCTTTAAGGAAGAGCTAACACCATTGCTTCTTCTGCTTGTCCAGGAAATAGAAAGGAAGGAATTCTACAAAACTCCTTCTATGAGACCAGCATCACCTTGATACCAAAACCAGGCAAAGATAGAACAAAAAAAGAAAATTACAGGCCAATCTCCCTCATGAACATAGATGCAAAAATTCTCAACAAAATATTGGCAAACAGAATACAAGAGTATATCAAAAAGATCATTCACCCTGACCAAGTAGGCTTTATCCCAGAGATGCAGGGATGGTTCAGTATACGCAAATCTATAAATGTAATACATTACATAAACGGGTTGAAGGACAAAAATCACATGATCATCTCATTTGTCACAGAGAAAGCATTTGACAAAATCCAACATCCCTTAATGATAAAAGTCCTACAGAGACTGGGAATAGAAGGAACATATCTCAATGTAATAAAAGCTATTTATGACAAACCTACAGCCAACATATTACTGAATGGGGAAAAACTGGAAGCTTTTCCACTAAAATCAGGAACAAGACAAGGGTATCCACTGTTCCCACTTTTAATTAATGTAATTTTGGAAGTCTTAGCCATAGCAATAAGGCAAGAGTCACACATAAAAGGTATACAAATTGGAAAGGAAGAGACAAAGATATCATTATTTGCAGATGACATGATTCCATACATAAAGGACCCGAAAGACTCTACTAGCAAACTGTTAGATCTGATCAAAACCTACAGCCACTTATCAGGATACAAAATAGATACACAGAAATCAGTAGCCTTCATATATGCTAACAACAAACACACAGAGGATGAAATCAGAGAATCACTCCCATTCACAATTGCATAAAAAAATAAATAAATAAATAAATAAAGTATCTTGGAATACACCTAACCAAGGAAGTAAAGAATCTCTACAATGATAACTTTAAAACACTCAAGTGAGAAACATCCCTTGTTCTGGAGTGGAAGAATCAATATTGTGAAAATGGCAATCTTACTGAAAGCAATCTATACATTTAATGCAATCCCTATCAAAATTCCAAAAGTAATCTTCATGTAAATAGAAAAAACAATCCAAAAATTCATTTGGAATCACAAAAAACCTCGAATATCTAAAATAATACTGAGCAACAAAAATGAGGCTGATGGTATCACCATACCTGATTTTAACCTATACTAGAGCCATAGTAACAAAAACAGCATGGTAGTGGCACAAAAACAGATCAGTGGAACAGAATAGGGGACGCAGATGTAAGCCCAAGTAGCTATAGCCACCTGATATTCGATAAAAATGCCAAAAATACTCATTGGAGAAAAGACAGCCTCTTCAGCATATGGTGTTGGGAAAACTGGATATATATCTGCAGAAGGATGAAAATAGATTCTTCTTTCTCACCATGCACAAGAAATAAGTCCAAATGGATTATAGACTTTAACATCAGACCTGAAAGTCTGAAACTGCTAGAGGAAAAAGTAGGCGAAACCCTTCAACTTATTGGTCTTGGCAAAGACTTTCTGAATACAACCCCAATTGCTCAGGCAATTAAACCACAGATTAATCATTGGGACCTCATGAAATTACAAAGATTTTGCACTGCAAATGACACAATGAAAAAGCAAAGAGGCAACCTACAGAATGGGAAAAAATCTTCACCAGCTATATATCTGATAGAGGATTAATATCTAGGATATAGAAAGAACTCAAAAACTTAAATAATAAGGAATCAAACAAGCCAATCAAAAAATGGGCTATGGAGCTAAATAGAGAGTTCTCAAAGGAAGAAATATGTATGGCATATAAGCATCTAAAAAAATGTTCTACATCCCTAGTCATCAGGGAAATGCAGATTAAAACTACATTCAGATTCCATCTCACTCCTGTCAGATTGGCCACTATGATGAAAACAAATGATCATAAATGTTGGCGGGGATGTGGAAAAAGAGGAACTCTTCTACACTGCTGGTGGGAATGCAATCTGGCCCAGCCATTGTAGAAATCACTGTGGAGGTACCTAAAACAGCTAGAGATTGATCTACCATATGACCCAGCTATAGCACTCCTAGGGATATATCCAAAGGAATCATCTCATTTTCCTAAGGAAAAAAAAGCCATGTTTATTGC
Source organism: Jaculus jaculus (assembly GCF_020740685.1). NCBI lineage: Eukaryota > Metazoa > Chordata > Mammalia > Rodentia > Dipodidae > Jaculus > Jaculus jaculus. Next base: position 137,938 of record NW_025423493.1, read on the forward strand.
TGCTCAATTTATAATAGCAGGGAAATGGAACCAGCCTACATATCACTTAACTGATGAGTGGATAATGAAGATGTGGCACATTTATACAATGGAGTTCTACTCAGCGGTAAAGAAAAATGAAGTTATGAAATTTGTAGAAAAATGGATGGACCTGGAAAGGATTATAGTAAGTGAGGTAACCCAGGCCCAGAAAGCCAAGCGACACATATTCTCTCTCATATGTGGATCCTAGCTACAGATGATTGGTCTTCTGTGTTAGAATGAGAGTACTTTGTAGCAGAGGCCAGGAAGTTAAAAAGGAGACATAAAGGGAAGAGAAAGGAAGGGAGAAGGGAACTAAATAGGTTGATATTTTATATATGTAAGTTCAATGATTGAGATGGGGAGGTAATATAATGGAGAATGGAATTTCAAAGGGGAAAGTGTTGGGGAGGAGGGAAGGAATTATCATGGGAAATTTTTTTATAATCATGGAAAATGCTAATAAAAATTTAAAAAAGAAAATTCAGTGAGAAATGATTATTGGTTTTATGAAAAAGAATATGTGAGCAGCATCTGAGTACATGAAATTTTGCTGGACATCATTTGCCTTTGGCACTAGTAAATTAAAAGCTTAAGGACAAATTTTGGTAAATATTTGGGAAATTGAATCACTAGTTTATTGCTGCTTAAATATACACTAGAATATCTGATAATTTAGAACACATTTTGGCAGTTATTTTTTAACCTGGCCTGTCATTAGCAAACAATGACATCTGTATGGCTCCCAGTAAAAAGGAGGAGGAAATATGTTTTATCATTCCATGTTTAAGACTGTTAGGATCAAATCAAAGTGCTTCTATGGTGAGGAAAGGTTACTCCGGTGAGAAGGTTGTTCATAAGATTATCAGATGAACTTACAATATCTAGTGAGGCTGAAGAAGAAAATGAATCTCTCATATATTGAGAAATGGGGACATAACCAAGGGTAGGTGTCGGGAGCCATAGAGCAAAAGCCTCTCCATTTTGCCTGGGCCTGCTCATAAACTGACTCATTACTCAGAAAGCTGGTCTATCCCGCTTTCTGTTAGGTACTTCTGGAACCAGTCAGCAGACTGCTTACAGAATCTTATCTTTTGCAAAAGGCTAGCTTATGGTCAGGATGTGAAGCCTGGTGCAGTCAGGATGTTAAGCCACTTAGGCAAGATTAGATGAACACCTAATTACATCCCTTCTAGGTTTCCTGACAACTTCTTGCCCTGGCCACATCCCCTTCCCTCTACAACTCATTGCCCTGACCACAACCCCTTCCCCCTACAACCTTATATAAACCTACATGTACGAATAAACTCTCAAGGCCGTGACAAAGATCTAGCATGGTCTCCTTTTTGTGTCTGTTTGCCTTCTTTCATTTAGGTTGATTTTCACCTTGCTTCTTTGTATGACTCCCCGCTGGCCGCGGCAAATGGCGCCTGAACGTGAGGCCCTAGGTACGAAGAAAGACCTGAATGTCACTAGAGTGGTTGGCTGTCCCAGACATTAGACCACCACCCCACTGGAGGTTGTGAGTGAATGTCTGCATAGAGGTAAATACAGGCAATACACCTGTAAAACAGACCCGCACCACAATCGACACCAAAAAGCCCGCCTGTGAAACTGATCCGTTTGAGGTAAGTGACGAATTTTAGGCAATTAAAGTAAAGACTATTGAGTCATTTTTTTCAAGGCACAAGAACTGCAGGACTTCCTTTTTGCACTTCTTTTCCTCCTTTTACTTTTGGTTGGCACGATCGCGTGGAATTGCAACATAGCAACAGGGCAACTGATGCCTCTTGGCCAGGGCTACCCTGTGGCATTGGCCTAAGGCCCCTAGCTCCCTGTGTGAATCCCGAAAGCCCATTCAGGTGTTGGCAAAGACCTCCTATTTAGCCTCTCTTCCTATCAACAAAACTGGGTACGCAACAGCCAGTAAATGCTCTTAGAGTGGCTGCCAGTTCTAAAAACTGCGGTCAGGCCCATCAGGGAACCCCTAGGGATTGTTGTCGTCTGGTCTTGCAATTTCTCCTCTTTCCTTTTCTTTTTTTTTTTAATTTTTATTTATTTATTTGAGAGCGACAGACACAGAGAGAAAGACAGATAGAGGGAGAGAGAGAGAATGGGCGTGCCAGGGCTTTCAGCCCCTGAAAACGAACTCCAGACGTGTGCGTCCCCTTGTGCATCTGGCTAACGTGGGACCTGGGGAACCGAGCCTCAAACCAGGGTCCTTAGGCTTCACAGGCAAGCGCTTAACCAGTAAGCCATCTCTCCAGCCCTCCTCTTTCCTTTTCTATCATGGGACTGACCCTAAGTAAGCATAAATTTTTGAAAGGCTTAAAACTTCTCTCAAGGCACAAGGAACACAAGTTAAAAAAAAAATTTAGCAAAGAGTTAAAATGAGCTAATTGCCATAGTAAAAGATATTTTAAAAACCCAAGAAATTGAGATTGCTTCAAGTTCTTTAAGCAAATTTTTTAATTTTATAAGGAGGATTTGTTCTTTTTATGCATGTGTATATGTGTTTATGTGTGCTCATTGTGCTTGCTAGTCGTGTCATGTTTGTGACTGTTTGTAACTAAAGAGATGAGACAGATTCAGGTGACATTCCTTTCTCCTCTAGAGAACTATTTCAAGGAAATCAAAGACGTAAGCATAGAAGTTAAACAGGAAAAGTTAAATGTCTTTTACAGGAATGAATTTGCCAGATATTTGTTCTACGCAACTTCACCTTACATAGAGGATAATTAAAAACAACAAAACTTCCTCTAAAGAGGTAACTTATAATTTGTCCAATATTTTTAAAAAAGATTGTAATGTCCTGTTACTTAAAAGGAAGAGGTAACTGATCTGACTTCTGAGCCAGCCTGCCTTAAGATAACAACACAATTTGCCTTAGCTACTCCTAACAAAATCATTGCCAAGTGTGTTATTGGTATTAATGATATAAAATTGTATTAAGACTGCTTTCTTTTTAGTAATAGAATTAATCAATTTGGTGTAATTTTTAATAGCCTTATAAGAAAGATCATCACTTCTCAGCCTTTTGGCTAAGATCAAGTGTAGTATCTGTTCTTATCAGCTTAATATCTGATATGTCCTCTATCTGAGGACAATATATTAAAAGGATTTTTGGAGCTTGAAGTTGGAATAGGAGCTTACTCCATCCACTCCATGCATCAACCTGGTATTGTAGTACTTCCAGGAATGGTGCACCCCTCGTGGGAATAAAAAAAATGAATAAAGGGCTGGAGAGATGGCTTAGCAGTTAAGCACTTGCCTGTGAAGCCTAAGGACCCCGGATCGAGGCTCGGTTCCCCAGGTCCCACGTTAGCCAGATGCACAAGGGGGTGCATAAGTCTGGAGTTCATTTGCAGAGGCTTGAAGCCCTGGCACGCCCATTCTCTCTCTCCCTCTATCTGTCTTTCTCTCTGTGTCGCTCTCAAATAAATAAATAAAAAATTTAAGAAAAATGAATTAAAAAAAAGAGAATTAATGGTGGGGTGAGATAAATTGATTGAAGGAACTGGAAAAGAATTTTTCAATGTTGGGACATAGAATGCTCATTAAAAATGCTTTTTGAGTGGTACTGAGAATGTCAAAGTATGTGGATAAAGATGTGTGTATGTAGGAAAGAATTTTCAGGTTAAACCTAAATGTCATGCCTAAAGTTAGAGATTCTTCAATTGTTTCCAGACTCTTAAGGATACTCTAAAAATTTTATATAGGGACATAGTCTTAATCTAAATTTATCTTACATCAGACACAGGTGATGCCTATGTTAGGTGGGTCACAAAGTCATAAGTACAGATGTAATTGGAGGTTTAACCAGGTTAAATATACACAAAAGTCGATCACCTTGCATTTTACAAATGGGTAAATTTTCTATGTAAAAACAAACAACTTTGGAATATAAAAGAATTGTCAGGATGCTTATCTCTGCTCTGTAATTTCATTTTGCTCTTGCTTTCCAACATATGCTACTTAAATTCATGGAAAGCTGGACTAAAAAAAAAAAAAAAAAAAAAAACCAGATGGAACCCCATCATCTCAAACCCCATGCAAGTTTAAGCCATGTGTCCCCCAGACTCTGACTAGAGACAAAATGGCCAATTGTCTCTGACAAGGAACAAGGAATACAGCATATAAATGTGGTTCTCTTTAGTTCATGTATTATGAACACCTAAAGTCACTTCTGTTAGATAAAGTCTCTCACTAGACAAAACGTTAAATAGATAAACTGAGTCTTATGATAAGGCCTCACTCATTAACAGGTCACTGATGCTGATTTGTTATGACTTAGGGGTTATAAAACTGGCTTTAAGACTCTCTCAGTAAAGTAAATTAGGTTCCTCTTTTCATCAAGGTTTTAACTATTCTAAAGATAAAGGCTCACATAGAAATGGTTAATTTCCAAAGGTGAAGTACTCATACCTAAAGACATTGTGACTTTACAGATAGCTTCTGTCTTATTTATGCTAATTTTATTGAATGGTCTTAACTAGATTTAATCACTTAGGTTTAAGTGAATTAATTTCAGTAATAATAACTTTCATATTCCTGGGATTTTTTGGGATAGCTTACTTAAACTTTATCAAATTTAAGTCATGGGTAAAACATAAAATTGTTTTATGTTAATAAAAATTTCTGTGGTACATAAAAATCAATAGCTATCAAGTTTAAGCCAAAATCATTGGTTGTCAAATAATATTTTTTCTTTCAAAAAAATTTATCAAGGGTTATATTAATATTTAGCTAGCTATTTTGGCTCAGGAAAAACCAAATTCTACTCTATAGTATGCAAAGTAACTGTCTCAATTTTTGCATCTTAAGTTCAGTGCTTATAACAAAATTAACTCTTAAGACATATTCCCTACTTTAGGGTACAGCCTCATGCTCAAACAATGGTTCTCATCTAAAATTTATATATATATATATATACATACATACATACATACATACATACATACATACATACATATAATTCAAACTCCATGGTTCTGTTTCCAATGTTTTCTGGGTAATTTGTACCCACACAGGTATCTGAACTAATCAAAGATGTTTTCACACAGATGCTAAGACCTTATACTGTCTTACTTGCTCTTTTCTGATAATTTCTAGGTTAAATTAATTAAGTTTTTAAATCAATTGGTACTCTTTTCAAGACTGGTAACAGGTTCTGCTATATTTATAAATGTTAGATATTTAAAATGTGAGATGTGCCTACTTCCTATGCCTCAAATATATGGCTTATGCTGCCACAGTACAACAAAAAATTTAAAGATAGGACAGAATGATTTTAGAAGCCCTGTGCCATTCTTTAACTAAGTCTATTTCAGTAATCAAATGTGCTCTGTACGTACATACATCCAAGCTGATATAACTTCCTTTCTGATTGTGTTAATCACCTGTGTATAAGCCAAAGCCAAATGGGATCATTAGAGTAAAAAGTGTCAATATTTTGGCCTGTACTCCCATGTCATGAGGCCACTGGAGATGATGGGACACTTCTACACTGGCCCCCTAGTAAGTCACCTGTCTTCCTGAGCAGGGAGGATATGGAGACCCAAACAAAGTTGGTATACAGTCTAAAACAGGAGAGTCAAAATTGAGGAACAATCGGCCCTCCTGACTTCCCAAAGAAGGGAAAATTACTGGGCCAGCATGGCCCTGACTCATCCTAACAGGCAAGACACCAGTAAACTATGGGGCTACTCCTGTGTCCCTAAAGTCTCTTTGGAGAGCCATTAATGACCTCTAAAATTAATCCTTAATTAACTTTTGGCTATCTGCATGGTCTTAAACACTCAGAGAGAAATCTGTAACCAAAGATTAAAACAAAATACTTTAAATGTATAAATGGCCCTTAACTTCTGAAATTAGCTACAGCCACGATGTTAGTACAGGAACAACTTGCTGCAGGCCATATTGGACTTACCACCTCTCCTTGGAATACTCCTATCTTTGTATTGCTCCAGGACCTTAGAGAAATTAATAAGGCCATGCTACCTATGGGGGCCCTACAACCAGGCCTCCCCACTCCAGTAGCAATTCCTGCAGGACATTGTAAAATCATTATTGACCTAAAGGATTGCTTTTTTACAATTCCCTTACACTCCTTGTCAACATTTTACATTTAGTTTACCTGTGGTAAATTTTAGAGGCCCTGGAGATAGTGGAGGCTACAACTCTGAGCCAAAGAGTCACTTTTATCTCTTATAAAAAGCCTCTTCTCCTGGTCATTTGTGCCACTGACTTTAAACCCATTGGGGTGTTCTGGCAGGAGGGGGCCCTCTTCTGGGTCCATTTACCCTCCAAAAGTTAAAAACGGGGGATTTATATCCCATAAAACACTCTAAAAAAACATTCTTCATCATGCACTGTTTGTCCTAAACTTTTTAACCCTTGATGCTCAAGGAAAGTCAGCAGGTGATTGCTTTTGGCACACATATACAAAAAAATACCTTTGCCAAAGCCATGTGAAAAAGATCCTTTAACCTTAAAGTGGAATGGCCCAAACCCAGTACTCATTTAGGACCGAGGATCAGTATGCTTGTCTGACACCAAAGAAAATGCTGTGAGATAGCTACCAGAGAGACTTGTAAAACAAGATGATGATCCTCCAGTGACATTTCACATATCCAGGGAAGAAACACTTCCCTGAGAGAATCTCCCATTTTTCCCTAACAGGACAAAGCTGGAAGGACCTCTACTTATCTTAATCCTCTCACTCATAATCAGACCCATTATTATAATTAAAATCATGTCTTTTATATGTCAACAGATTAAAGCCATTAAGGTGCAGCCTTTACAGGTCCATTATCACAGACTGGAGCTGGCGGATCGAGGCGTTGCCATTGAAGACCTACCACCTGCAGCTGTCACTCTCCCTTGATCTTACATTCGGTACTTATTTACTGTACTGCTGTCCTCTACACCTCTGCTATCACTGAGGTCTACCTGTCATGGCCAAATAGCTACCCCTCCTATGGGAGCTGCATGAGGATCCAGACCTATACATGTCGGCTCACAATGAAGTGAGTGTGATATGGGCACCAATGTGGGTGCGAGGCAAAACACTGCAGGGGAAGGTCCTTATCTGACTGCTTCTGGATTCCCTGAGAAGTATACCTGGCTTGCATGGAGGTTGGTACCATAACTGTTATCACTAAGGCCGTGCCTCGCTCTCCAGCCACATAGGCCCTGCCTCCCCTCCCCAAAAGGTACCAAGGGCCAAAGATTGTGGGAAAAAGACATCCCACGGGAGGAGTTGGGTCCCTACTCCCCCAGTTGGTTAATGCTCACCGCTGCAAAGCAGGCCTCCCCCGAGGAGATGTTGGGAGCTATGAATCAAGCCTCGGCCATGTTAACAGAAACCGCCATATAGCAAGTTAAGTTTCTACTTCCTCACCTAATACTCAACTACCAGAAACAAAGAATGCCATATAGAAAGTTAAGTTTCTACCTCCTCACCTAATAGTCAACTACCAGGGAATCATACACTTGGCTGAATACTCCCTCATCCTGCCAGTAGCTGATGAAGAAACAAAGGCATTGCAGCCCAACGCTGAATAGCGGGCCTCCCCATCTTTTGTATAAAAGAAGGGAGGAGATGTCAGGAGCCATAGAGCAAAAGCCTCTCCATTTTTCCTGGGCCTGCTCATAAACTGACTCATTACTGAGAAAGCTGGTCCATCCAGCTTTCTGTTAGGTACTTCTGGAACTGGTCAGCAGACTGCTTACAGAATCTTATCTTTTGCAAAAGGCTAGCTTATGGTCAGGATGTGAAGCCTGGTGCAGTCAGGATGTTAAGCCACTTAGGCAAGATTAGATGAACACCTAACTACATCCCCTCTAGGTTTCCTGACAACTCCTTGCCCTGGCCACGTCCCCTTCACCCTACAACTCCTTGCCCTGACCACAACCCCTTCCCCCTACAATCCTATATAAACCTACATGTAAGAATAAACTCTCGAGGCCGTGACAAAGATCTAGCATGGTCTCCTTCTTGTGTCTGTTTGTCTTCTTTCATTCAGGTTGATTTTCATCTTGCTACTTTGTTCGACTCCCCGCTGGCCGGGGCAGGTAAGAATCATTCTCTTTTTTTTTCTGGGATAAATTGAGGATTCACATATGGCACATACTATGTGGTGGACATTGTTAGAAATACTTCATTAATAATAATTTCTTGAGTCTTCCTAAGTAGTTGGTTGTACATTTTGATTTGGATACATGTTGATTCTGTGTGCACAGGTGTAGCATTGGTATGTGGGCACTCAAGGTAAATAGAGTATTTTTCGTTAAGCACTTGGTAACAGATGATATATTTGTATTCAGGGGACAGATACCAGTTGTATGCATGTGTACAGGAACTATGAAGCTTAGATGTATGGAGATTTTATTCAGGAATCATTGGTGGTGGGAGAGATTCTGGGCTCTCCATTCAAATCTGTACAGAGAATCATGGTGTTTTAAAAATCATGCTTTGGGCAAGTGGTGTCTGTGTGTTAACAATGTCAGCAGTGGGGAGCCCAGTGTCCACCATAATTGGAAGATGGAGACACTGTCATTGTCATGACTGCGTTCAAAGAACCATCTCACAGAAGACCTTGAGAAAGGTATTCCTGAGTTGAGACACACAGACATCTTAAAGGACACAGTTATGAGGCTTTTTGTCAATGACCTAACAAAGGAAATCTAGATTCATGTCAGGTATTGCTGTACATGAACACTGAGTCCTTTGTGTGGGAAAAAAAGTGTTCATTTTGGCTTACACACTTGAGGGGAAGCTCCATGATGGAAGGGGAAAACAATAGCATGGGTAGAGGGTGGACATCACTTCCTGGCCAACATCAGGTAAACTACAGCAACAGGAGAATGTGCCAAACACAGGTAAGAGGAAGCTGCCTATAACATCCATAAGCCTACCCCCAACAATACACTGCCCCTATAGGTGGTAATTCCCAAATTACCATGAGCTGGAAACCTGGACTTCAGAATACTTAAGTTAATGGGGTAAACCTGAATCAAACCACCACATTTCGTCCCTGGATCCCCAAAACTGATAAGCACACATTATGTAAAATACAATGCATTAATCCAAGTTTAAAAGTCCCCATAGTTTTGAATCTATCCAGTAGCATTCAAACATTCCCACAGTCCAAGATCTTTTTTTTAAAATTTTATTATTTTTAAAATATGTTTTAAGTTTTTCATTAGATATGGACATATTTTGTATAACACATGTTGGTACCATCCTTTCCCTCCTCACTACCCATTTACTGAAGAGGCCTTCCTCATTGGGGATGCAAGTCAACCTCATGGGGATTGTGGGTCATGCATTATGGGGGGAAGAGGCAATGTCTGTGTGCAGAATGCCCAAACTTGTGGCTCTGACAATATTTCTTCCCCCTCTTCTGCAAATTGCCCTGAGCTATTCTGGGAGAATTTAACTTTAGTTCAGGATGGGCACTTAAGAGTCTCTGGATCTCTGGTTTGGTAGGTGGTAAGTGTCCTCAGTATCTGTCTCCATCACCCTGTGCTGACACTTGATCCACTAAGAAAACAGCTCTCTTGCTTGATTCGACAATTCCTCTGTGGTTTAATCTGGGGCCATGATGGAGTGCACTGGGTCATTTATCTCCTAAAGTCCAGCTCCTGTCTGAAAAACAGAAGGAGATTCTCCAATGGAGAATGAAGTCAGCACCAGTTAAATTATATAACCATTATTAGTTTAGAGAGAATTAAAAGGGTGTAGACCCTCAGTGGGAGCTTGAAAGTAGAAAGGAGAAGCCTTATCTAGATATGATTCTGACTTGTTTCCCTGTTCCAGGTATGGATTCCTTTCCACTGAGTAGATCTGTAAACCATCATGTCTGTATACCACTATTGCAATTGTGTTGGCTTCACATCAGGTTGTTTGCTTCTGTGTTGCTTACACTTTGAATTGCTTGGACAGATTTTGGCCACTTTCCCCTGGTAGCTCATGTAGCACATTCCAGCTGGTGCTAGTGTTTGGAGACTGGCTGTCGTCTGGATTTCAACCAGGTATCTCCGTGGTCTGTGCCAGTAATGTTTAGGAACACCATGTATTTTGAAAGTCTTGAGCTTCTCCAGAGAGGAACCTAAAGGTGAGACAGGTTGTCTTGAGAATGAAGTCTTTGGTGACAGAAGCCTTGTTCAATTAGAGCCAAATCATCTAGTGTAAGGGTTTGAAGGGAATGTTTGTGCTATGTGTTTTCCCAGTCCTCATAGGGTACAGGTCTTTTAAATTTTTAAGTGTGTATCTAGAATTTTAGGTGCCAAAATTTTATTTTCTAAACAATAATTCTATAATTATTTGTTTGATTTCTTTTGGTATTTGGTACTGGGGAATAAACACTAAGCATATAGTCTAAGCTATACATTTAACTCTATTGAATATGTTTTAATTTTGGTTTACATTTATTTGCTGCCAATATATGGAAATAGGGATTTATGCATTGTGTTATATTCTGAGATCTTGTTATGTGTTGTTGGCTAGGCAGTTCCTTAGATTTATTTGGAATTTTGTACTTGTCCTCTCTAAGATATGTCAGTTATATTTCTTTTCTAATCTGAATGCTTTTCTGTATTTGTTTCCTATACTATAGTTACTAGTTCTCTTACTACTAAGTTGAAAATGAGACAAAAGACACTAGCTTCTTTTCAAAATTAGAAGAAAGCATTTATTTTAACATAATACATGGTGTTTGTTGCCAGTTTATTGTAGGTGTTGTTTATTATCTCAAGATAGTACCTTTATTTCCTAGTTATTAAGAGTTTTCAAAATCAATGTATATTAAATTTTTTCACTCATTTTATCTGCAATAAGTGATGTAATCATGTACATATTCTTTTTAGGGTCTTAGTAAAGTAGAGTACCTTGGTGGTTTTGAACACTAAAGTAAGCCTAAATTCTTGGAACCAAATCTACCCAATCAAGTGTATTTTTACATGTGGATTTCTTTCTGTAAGTACTCTTATAGATTCTTTTTCAGGCTGGCTAAATAATGTCTGACAACTAATATTTCAGTCTGGTCACTGTATAGCAGTGTGCATTATAGGGCAGAAGAGACTACAGATGTGGCAGAGTTAAAGATCTTGAGATTGAGAGATTATTCTAATTATCTGGAAAGATTTAAATTCCTGATCCTCCTGGCTCTACCACCTGAGTGTTTGTATAGTGGGATTGCAGTTTCATGTGCTGATAAGTCCAACAATTGTTTTTATTTTTTAAGGTCAGGGTTTCACTCGAACCTAGGCAGACCTGGAACTCACTCTGTGGCCCAGGCCTCAACTCACAGCCATCCTCCTGTTGCAGTCAGCTCCATGTTTCTGGGAAAAAACATCCAGCCAGATAGAGCTCATGGGAGAATGGGATTTATTTCATGCTTACAAAATCCAGGCAAAACTCCATCAGTGGTGGAAAAGCTATTTACCTCCACAGATGTAAGAAGAGAGAGCACAAACAGCTGGAGCTCCAACTGCTCTGAATAGACCTAGTACAGCTGCACTCAGACCCACTCTCAAATGCACTTTAGGACTACACTCATATCTACTCCCAAGCACACCTTAGTGCTAGACTCCAAGATCTGCCCCTGGTGACCCACCATTTGTAGCTGGAAATTACCTGATAGAGGGTGAAGTTGCAAGCTAACTTTTAATAAGTCTATGGGTCCATATATTTAAACTATCACACTTAGACTACCACACCTCATACCTCCAACTACCTAGTGCTGTGATTAAATGGATGAATCAACACATCCAGCTCTATGCAACTATTTGAAAATTCTTTTTTATTAAAAACCAGCCAGTTACATCCTTCCTGTTGGCACTGATTCCTCTATATCCTTCAAATTAACGAGTTATTGTGTCATCAAAAGTATTATTGTTCACTGGGACATTTTCCCAGTTCCTCATATGTGAAATTGTCACCTAACATGTGCCAAACAATAGCAGCTATCATGTTTCACTTGACATAGGTGCTGGTTAACACATTAGTATTGCTGCTCTATTCACAATAGCTAGGAAATGGAAGCAGCCTAGATGTCCTTCAGTAGATGAATGGATAACAAAGATGTGGTTCATTTACACAATGGAGTTCTAGTCAGAAGTAAAAAAAAATTAAATTATGAAAATGTCAGAGAAATGAGTGAATCTGGAAAGGATTATACTAAGTGAGGTAACCCAGGCCTAGAAATCCAAACATCACATGTTTTTTTTTCTTTTTTTTTTTTTTTTTCATATGTGGATCCTAGTTACAAATGTTCAGACTTGTGTGTGAGTTGGAGTGAAAATCTGTAGCAGTGTCCAGTATGCTACAAAAAGGGCTACAAGGGAGAGAGGAGGAGGGTGGATATAAGAGGATTTATGATATATATGTAAGTAGATGGACAGATTACTGTGGGTGGTATGGTATGAGCAAGGTCAGGGGAAGAGATTGAGTAAAAGGAATGTGGGAGAGGGATAATCAAAGTCCAGGATAGTTTGAAGAAACCACCTGATAACCTACTCTGGTGGTTTAATTCAGGTGTCCCCCATAAACTTAGGTGTTCTGAATGATAGGTTCCCAGCTGATGGAGATTGGGGATTAACACCCCCTGGAGGAATGTTTTGCTGGGGACAGGCTTATTGGTATTATAGTCCGTTTCCCTTACCAGTGATTGGCAACTCTCCTGTTTTTATGGTCCAACTTATATTGGCCAGGGGGTGATGTCCACCCTTTGATCATGTCGTCATTTCCCCCTGCCAACATGAAGCATCTCCTTGAGCCTGTAAGCCAAAGTAAATCTCTTTTTTTCCACCAAGCTGCTCTTGATTGTGTGATTTCTACCAGCAGTGTGAACCTGACTGCAACAGTGAAGTTGTACCAAACAGTAAAGTTGTACCAAGGAGTGCAATTGATTCTAGACACCTGACACTGTGGCTTTGGCCTTTTGGAGATGATTTTCAAGAAGGGTGTGGAAGGATTTGAAACCTTGGCCTAAGAGATGCAATGCTGTGAGTACAGCATGATGGACTATTCTGGTCAGAGTTGAAAGACCTGAATGCAGCAAGAACTATGGACTGTGAGATTTGGCTTATGAGGGTGAGAAAGAGCTTTGCTTGGACTGGGCTAGCAGTTTGTGAAAAGCTCTCTCTTTCTCTCCTTATCTATAGTAAATAAATAAAAATAAATATTTTTAAAAGAAATATAAATATACACTAAAGAAGGGAGGATAAAGACTATGAGATTAACAAATTGAGGGAAAAAATAAACAACAACAAAGAAGAAAAAAAGAGACAAATAAATATCCAAAATAACCAAAAAATACTAATAAAAATGACAGCAACGCCAAAAAGACTGTGAGGCTAGCTTGGGGTACATAGAAATACACTGCTTAAAATAATGAAAAAAAAGAAAGAAAGAAAACGATTAAAAAAATAAATCAGGAAGCTGGAGAGATGGCTTAGTGGCTAAGGCACTTGCCTCCAAAGCCAAAGAGCCCAGGTTCAATCCCCTAGGACACATGTAAACTAGTTGATCAAGGTGGCACATATCTCTGGGGTTTGTTTGTAATACCTGAAGGCCCTGGCACATCCATTCTCTCCCTCCACTCTCTATTTGCCTCTCTCTTTCAAATAAAAAAAATCCAAACACTTAATAATACATTAAATTAGCACACCTTTAATCCCAGCACTCAGGAGGCAGAGGTAGGAGGATTTCTATGAGTTTGAGGCCACCCTAGGTCTGCATAGTGAATTCCAGGTCAGCCTGGGCCAGAGCGAGACTGTACCGTGTAATACCAAAATAAATTAATTAATTAAATTAAATTACAAATAAAAAATAAAAAGCAGGAGCTGGGCATGGTGTCACACACCTTTAATCCCAGCACTCGAGAGGCAGAGGTTGAAGGATCACCATGACTTTAAGGCCACCCTGAGACTGCATAGTGAATTCCAGGTCATCCTGGGCCACAGGGCTAGATAACGACCCTCCTTTGATAAAAACAAAAAAAATGAACTAAAACAAACAAACACATAAAATAGGGATGGATAGATGTCTTAGTGGTTAAGACTCTTGTCTGCAAAGCCAAAAGACCCAGGATCAATTCCTTAGAATCCATGTAGGCCAAATACAAAGGGGGCCCATGTGTCTGGAGTTTGTTTGCAGTGGCTGGATGCCCTGTCACACCCATTCCCTCCCTCTCTCTCTGCCTCTTTCTCTCTCTCAAATAAAATACATAAATAAATAAATGTGTTGTTAAAAATAACATAAATTAGGGTCTGGAAAGATTGCTCAATGTGTAGAAATGCTTGATACACTGGCATGGAGACATGAGTTCTATCCCAACCACCCATGCAGAAAGCAGGGCATGGGCGTGATTGACTTAACCTTACAGAGGGAGCAGAAAGAGGAGATCAATCAATCATGCAAAAAATTGCAAGCTACAGGTTCAGTCAGAAAACCTGTCTCAAGAAAACAAGGCAAAACTACTGCTAGCTCACAAAAACTCAATGTCATTTCACAATGCCCTACAGTGACCTCAGTGTTTCACAGTCATAAGACCTTACTGTGTCATCATGCCTCATATTAACAAACAATAACCCAATATCACATCTTAATGTCCCACTGGCAAATCAAAATGTGCTATTGTGACATCACAATGTACCCCTATCTCATCACAATGCCCCAATGTGACATCACAATACAAAGTCCCACAATACACCACCATCAAATCACAATGATTCAGTCACATGACAATGCCCTTGGATGACCCCATAATAATCCACTGTCACATTACAATAGATAATATTATATCACAATGCTCCACTTCATCATCACAGTAGCCCACTATGACATCATAATCCCCTCTTCCACATTACAATGCCACATATTTCTATACAACACCCCATTGTGAGATGTCAATACCACACAGTGACATCACAATGCCCCACCATCACATTGCAACATACAGTGACATCACATTCTCCCACTGTGACATCAAAATGCCTACTGTCACATCACAATGTCCCAGTGTCTCATCACAATACATCACTGTGACATCACAATGCCCCACTGTGATATGGCAATGTTCCACTGTTGTCATCATAATAGTCAACCATGATACCACAGTATTCAAAAGTGATTCCACACTACCCCACTATAACATTATAACACTCCACTGTCTCATAAATTTCCTCACTATGATATCACAAAACACCGCTGTGACATCACAATGAAACTGACATCAAAATGACCATGGTTTCATCACAGTGCCCCACACAAAAATCACAAAACCTCACTGTGACATCTCAATGCCTCACTGTGATGTTACAATACCCCATTCACACATCACAATTCCATATGGTGACATCACCATTCAAAAATATCAAATCACAGTGCCAAGCTGTACAATCATAATGATCAAAACTGTGGCATCATAAAACCTCACTGTCACATCACAATACCTCGCTGTGACAATGCAAAGCACCAATGTGAAATCACATTGCCCCACTATAATTTCACAAAGCCCAAATGTGACTTCACAATGCCCCGATGTGACATCACAATGATACACTGAAGCATCATGATACCCACTATCTCCTCACAATTCCACAGTATGACATGGCAATAACCAACTGCCCAATGACAATGTCAAACAGTGACATCATGATACCTCACTGTCACTTCACAATGCCCAACTGTGACATAATAATTTCCCATTCTCTCTTCACATTGCCCTCTGTCTCATCACGATTTCCCACTGTGACATTACTATGACTTACTGTGACATGACAATGTTTCTCTCTCACAATATGCCACTGTGAGATCACAATGTGAAATCACAATACCATACTGTCATATCACAATGCCCAATTGTGACACAGGAATGCCCCACAGTGATATACCAATATCCTTCTGTGACATCACAATACCCCACTGTTATATAATAATACCCAACTATGACATCACAATGCCAAACTGTCAAATCACAATGGCCAACTGTGAATCACAACACCCCACTTGACATCACAATGCTCAACTGTGGCATCATAAGACCCCACTGTCCCATAATAGTGCACCACTGTGACATCATAATGTTAATATGACATCATAGTACTCAACTGTTTTATCACAATGTCCCTCTGTGAAATAACAGTAATCTCTCTGTCTTCACAATGCCCAAGTTTCACATCACAATGCCCATCTGTGATATCACCATATACAGCTACCACAACACAATTCCAGGGCACTGCATCACAATGCCTACTGTGACATCACCAAGCCCCAATGTGACATAACCATGCCTACTATGGTATTGCAATGCTCCACTGTGACATCACAATACCCTACTGTCACATCATACTACCCAATTGTGACATCACATGGCCAATGTCACATCAACATGACTGACAGTGACATAAGAATGCTCCACAATGATATCACAATGCCATATTGTGACATCACAATGCCCCATAGTAAAATCACAAGGCCACCCTGTGACATAACAGTGTCCCACTATTTTATCACAATGTCAAACTGTCAATCCAAATAACCAAGTGTAACATCACAATACCCCTCTGTGAAACCACATGGGGACTGAGGAGATGGCTTTGTGGTTAAGGCACTTGTGTGTGAAACCTAAGGACTCATATTTGACTCTAGAGATCTCATGTAAAACAGACACACAGTGATGCAAGTGCACAAGGTGATGCATACACACAAGGGGGAACACAGTCTGGAGTTTGACTGCAGAGGCTGGAGGCTCTGGAATGCCAATTTATTCTCTGTCTGTCTCTGCCTCTTTCTCTCTTTCATAAAAAGGCAAGCCTATTGGGCTTGCCTCAAAAAAAAAAAAAAAGAAAGAAAGGAAGGAAGGAAGGAAGGAAGAAAGAAAGAAAGAAAGAAAGAAAGAAAGAAAGAAAGAAAGAAAGCAAGCAAGCAAGCAAGCAAGCAAGCAATAGGCAACTGTCACATCACATTGCCAAACTGTGGCTTCAGAATGACCCACTGTCTATTCACAGTGGTGGACTATGACCTGACATTATAGTACCCAACAGCTTCATCACAGTGCCACAATGTGATGTCACAAAGCCCTAATGTGAAATCAAAATACAATGCTATGGAATCACAAGGTCCCACTATGATATCCAAGTGTTCCACTGAGACATCACTATAACCTACTATCATATCACAATGCTCAACTGTGATATTACAATGCCCCAGTGTCTCATCATAATGCCCTACTACCTCAAAACAATACCTCACTGTCATATCACAATACCCAATTAAGGCATCCAAATGCCCAACTATCAAATCACAATGCTCAACTTTGGCATAAAAATGTATCACAGTGACACCATAGTGTCTCATTGTGACATCACAATACCCTATGTGACATCAAAATGCCTCATGTAACATCATAATGCCCCTCTGTTATATCATAATAATCCACTGTAATATCTCAGAACCCCACTATCATATCAAAATACCCCACTGTGACATCACAATGCTTCATTGTGACACTACAAAGCCCCAGTTTGGCAACACAAAGGCCCATTGTCATACCAAAATTCCCCACGATAACATCACAATCCCCCAACTGTTATATCACAATGCCAAATTGTTATATGCCAATACCACACTGTGATATCACAATGCCCTCTGTCATACCATTATATCCCACTCTCTAATCACAATGCACTACTGTTTCATCAGAATGCCTCACTTGTCACATCACAATGAAAGACTGTGAAACCTCTATACCCTTCTGTCACATCACAATGACAAACTGTGACATCACAATGTCCTACTATCAAATCACAGTGCACAAATGTGATATCACCATGCACAACTATCACATCACAATTACCACATCACAATGTCCAACTGTGACATCACAGTGACTCATTGTCTCATGACAATATCCAGCTATGGCATCACAATGTTCTGATGTGACATAATAAGACCAAATGTGTTCATCACAATGCCCTACTGTGATATTACAATGCACCACTGTCAGATCAAACAGCTCAACTGTGACATCACAATGACCCACTGTATCATTGCAAACCCCAATATTAAATCACAATATTACACTGTCTCATCACAATACCTGACAGTGAAATACCAATGCCCAATTGTCATATGACAATGCCCACTATCTGATGAAAATGCCAAGTAGTGACATCAAAAATCCCCACTTTTACTTCACAAGGCCTCACTCTGAAATCACAGTGCTCCACTGTGATGTTACAGAACTGCAATGTGAAATCACAATACCTTGTCACATCACAATGCTCAACTGTGACATTACAATAACATATTGTGACATTACAAAGCCCAAACTTATTTCACAAGGCCCCACTGTGACATCACAGTGCCCCAGTGTGACATCATAATGCACCACACTGATATAAAAGTACTGCACTGTGATATCAAAATACCACACTGTCACATCACAATGCTCAATTGTGAGATCACAATGTGCCAGTGTGAAATCACAAAGCCCCACTGTGACAATATACTACACAACTGTGACATCACAATGCCTCACGTTATATCACAGTGCCCTTCTGTAACACATAATACTACACTGTCATATCACAACATTCCCTTAAGACATCATAATGCTCAAGTTTGAAATAACAACGTCCAACTGTGGCATAAAAATACACCATTTTTGTCATCACAATACTCAACTGTAATATCTCAATATCCTACTGCCATATCACAATGCTCCACAGTGATATCTCTAAGTCCCACTGTCACATCACAAATTTCCACTATAACATTATTATTACCACCTTTTATACCACAATTTGAACTGTGATATCCCAATATCACAGTGACATCAAAATGCCCATCAATCATATCACAATGCCCAACTGTGGTGTCACAATACCACACATTTTTAACATAATACACCACTATCTCATCAAAATGACACACTGTGATATCACAATAACTAAATGTGATATAACAAAGCCCACCTGGGATTCACAAAACCCCACTTTAGGCTGGAGGAATGGCTTAGCAGTTAAGGCATTTGCTTGCAAAGCCAAAGGAGCCAGGTTCAGTTCCCCAAGACCCACCTAAGCCAGATGCAGAAGGGGGTGCACACCTCTGGGGTTCATTTGCAGTGGCTGGAGGCCCTGGTGTGCCCATTCTCTCTATTTCTTTCTCTCTTTCTCCATCAAATAAAAATAAATAAATAAAATATTTTTTAAAAACTCCACTTTGAAATCAAAGTACAATGTGACACCACAAAGCCCTACTGTATCATCGTACTTCCACACCATTATATCACAATGCCTTATTGTGACATCAGAAAGCACCAGTGTGATTTCACAATGCCCCACTGTGATATCATAATGATCCACTGTGATATCACAATGCCTCTCTCTCACATCACAATGCATCACTGTTACATTACTATACCCTTCTGCCACATCACAATGGCTAACTGTGACATCACAATGCCCCATTGTCTCATCACAATACCTGACTGTGATACACCTATTTTTGATATAAAAAAGAAATCAGGAAAATGGAGATTATTGCAGGACCTCAGAAAAATAAATGCCACTATGGAGACAATGAGGGCTTTACAACCAGGCCTCCCTAGTCCAGTTGTTATACCTATAGATTTTAGTCTTGTTATTGATTTGCAAGACTGCTTTTATACCATCCCCCTGAGTCCTCAAGATTGTAAACGTTTTCCATTTAGTGTTCCCTCAGTAAACTTACAAAGAATCTATTTGAGATAACATTGGAAAGTACTATCTCTGGGGATGAAAATCTCACCTATCCTATATCAGAAATTTGTGGATATGGCCTTGCAAGCCATTAGGAAAAGTTACAAATCTTCTATGGTCATTCACTATATGGATGATATTTTAATAGCAGATAGAGATAGTGGAATCCTACAAAATTTATTACAAGAGATGATTTCTACCCTAGCTGCTTATGGTTTGAAGGTAGCCCCTGAAAAGACTCCAATAACACCCCCTTATAATTATTTAGGGAAAATCATAAAAAGTTATGCTGTAGCCCATCAACCCTTAAAATTAGATCTGTCACACTCACATACCTTAAATGATTTTCAAAAAATCTAGGAGAAATAAATTGGGTGAGTCCCTTTTTGCCTCTGTTTGATATCTTGAAGGGAGACAGTAACCCCAGATCTCCCAGAGAATTAACTCCTGAATCTAATTAAGCTTTGAATTTGGTTCAGAATGCTCCAAATCAGCAGCAGTTAAGATGATATATTAGAAATTCTAAATGTCAATTGATCATTCTAGCCACTAAACGTATGCCTACTGGGGTGATTTGGCAGGAGGGGCCTCTAGAATGTGTGCATTTACCCTCAAGCCCCAAGAAGGTCCTATCTCATTACTCCTTGTTAATTACTCAGATTATAATAAAGGCAAGAAAAAGGTTAAGAGAAATATTGGGGGAAGATTTCGAGGAAATTATTATACCTTATAATAATGAACAATTCAATTGGCTGCTTAACATTTCTGAGGAACTGCAGATTGCATTAATTGCTTACACAGGCCAAATCCTTTTCCATTTACTCCAGCACCCACTTTTGCAGTTCCTGTCACGCCAAAAAATTACTTTTCCCTCAAATTATTCTCCAGACCCTATAGAAGGGGATATTGTAATTTTTACTGATGGTTCCTCTAATGGGAAGGCCCCACTTGTGACTCCCACAGAAATAAAAGTGGAACAGAGTTCCTTTTCTTCTGGACAAAAAACTGAAATTTATGCAATTATGGCCTTTAAAGTTCTTATGAATATTTCTTTTAACCTTTACACTGATTCTTACTTTGTGTCAAGACTATTTCCTGCTATTGAAAACTGCAGTGATAAATGATGATCATACTCAAATTAATAATTTGCTCACCCAGCTACAGAATTTGGTGCAAATCAGGACTCAACCTTACTATGTGTGCCATATTAGAGCCCATACTGTCATTCCGGGTCCTCTCAGTGAGGCAATTGCATATGCTGATTCTCTGACGAGAGTTGTGGCATTATTAGATCCTGTTGCTGAGGCTACTCAATCCCATGTCCTCCACCATCAAAACTCACAAGCACTACGTTTGCAATTTGGAATTTCTAGAGAAACTGCCAGGCAGATTATTAAAAATTATAAAATCTGTCCTCAGTCATTTCCCTCCCTTCCAATGGGAGTTAATCCCAGAGGGCTCAAAGCTGGAACTTATGGCAGATGGATGTTACTCACTAAGCTCCTTTTGGAAAACTAGCTTTTGTACCTGTTACTGTAGATACCTTTTACCATCTTGTAATGGCAATAGCTCAGACTGGTGAAGCATATAAAGATGTAGTCCAGCACCTTTTTCACTGTTTTTCTATTGTTGGGATGCCTCAACACTTAAAAACAGATAATGCTCCTGCTTATACTAGTACAGCTTTTAAAACATTTTTTCCTGCAGTTTTCCATTAAACATACTACAGGAATCCCTTACAATCCACAAGGACAAGCTATTATAGAGAGAACTCAGCAGCAGCTTAAGGGTCAGATTGAAAAACTCCGCGCTGGGGATTTCCCCTATTCCTCCCCTCATCATTTATTAAGTCATGTCTTATTTACACTTAATTTTCTTAAAAAAGATAGTAAAGGTCATTCTGCTATTGAAAGACATTGGAAAGCTTCTGATTGTTATATTAAACCATTAGTTATGTGGAAGGATCTTTTAATCTCTACATGGAAAGGGCCAGGCCCCCTTTTAACATCGGGGCAAGGATATGCGTGTATTTTTCCACAGGATGCTGAGTCACCAATATGGATTCCTGACAAGCTCATTTGGCCTTTCAGGGCCTCCAGCTCTGAGGCTGAAAAGAAAGATCAGACTGCATTACCATCCACGGTGCCTTCCTGTGGCACCAATTCATCAAACTGAAACTATAGCATCGGCTCCAGCTCCAGCTTCCACAGAGGAGGTGGAAGAAAGTACTTTGACTACAGCTTTCATATGCCTTCAGCTTTCACCTTGACAGCTTCCATGTGTTCTTAGATCAGCAGCAACTCGCAGCAGTGTGATGCCATCCTGGGTACAACTCAAAGCACTGGCTGAAGGAGCTCACTCCTTGGTGGCTGCAGCTCATCTACCGTCCTTGGCACCGAATCTGTTTGTTGCTATGCTTTCACTTTTGGCTGCTGAGGTATGGTGTCTCTTGCTCTTTCCTGTTGTTGCTGCAAATCTATCCTATTGGGCCTATCTTCCAGACCCTCCAATGTTTCATCCTGGTACTTGGAACTTTGGACCTATTAAGGTCACCACTAATAACAACAATTGATTGGGAGGAGAAAGTAATTCTTATTTGACACAAAAGACTGAGTACAATTTTAGTTATATGGGCATGTCAGACATTCTTCCTGCTTGCTTCTCTATTAATAAGGACATGTCTGGCTGTGTTCCTTTGGCTGAACATCAATTAATTGCCAACTCTCCTACTCTTCCTACTAATACCCAAGGGGATGATAGACAGGAGCAACAAGATGTATGGTTCCTTAAGTTATATCTCCCCAAAAAGTATAATGCTTCTGCTTATGAGATAGAGCCTACAGCCTTGCCCCCACAAATTGCCTACTTGTCAAAACAGTACAGATTTAGATTCCATTTGGGGAAAAAAAATACTACCTTCAGGGTACCCAAAATGGTTCTCATGTGGTTTTCCTTCTAAAACTGTTAAATATTCTCTTTTTAATTCCTCTCTGTCCTTGTTGGATTGGTCAGTCAGTAGCCCAGACCATGAATATACACAGACTTTAAAACAAACAAAATATATATAAAGAGACAATACTATGCTTACTGTTAGGGCAAATGCTTGGTATGGTCCAGGTTGAGTTGCACCCTCATTTTGTCCTCAAACACTGGGATAAAGGACTTCATGGTACAACTGGATCTTTTTAGACTGTTTGCAACCACTCATAAAGTTACTATAATTAGACCCCAGCGGACAGTTATACAAACCTCTGGCCCTGTGACTGCTTGTGTGGCTGCCCCTTTCTCCATTATTCATCCTGGAATGAAGGGACACATTTATTTGCAACAAAGTTCTCATGGGATATTTCATGTATCTTGTTCTAATTGTATTCTCTCTAATTGTATCACTGAAACTTCTGAGGGTGTTTTCTTGATTTTATGTCAACCTCCATATGTTATGCTGCCAGTAAATATTACTGGAAATTGGTTTTCTAATCCTGGAATTGAAGCTCTCCATAGACCTACAGTTCTGATCACACACCCCAAAAGATTTATAGCAGCTTTAATTTTAGGTATTACAGCCTTAATTGGAATTATTTCAAGTTTTGCTCTCTCAACTACATCCTTGGTAAAAGAAATACATACTGCTAATCATGTTAATCAGCTTTCTAAGAATGTCAGTCTAGCACTTATTCAGGAAAATATAGAGAAATATAAGATAGACTCAATACTTTGGAAGAGGCAATCCTCTTTATAGGAAATAAAATTCAAAACATAAAAATTAGATGCTCAGTACAGTGCCACCCATTATTTAAATGAATATGTGTTACTCCACTGCCCTATAGTGACTCCAGACATGATAGGTCACAAGTTAAATCCCAATTACAAAGCCTTTGGAACAATTCTAGGCTGACTATGGATATAGATCTTTTGCATGAAAAGATCTCAGATATGAGTAATTCTCATGTAGGATCTGCCTCTCTAGAGGAAGTTTCTACATCCTTTGCTTCTGCAGTTACTGATTTCATTTCCAACACTTCCTGGCCCAATTTTTTATTTAACATCTATATCATTACTAGCCTTGTTCTTGTTCTTCTTTTTCTTCTCCCAGTCATCTTCAGACAACTCTGCCACTTGCTCTCAGCATTAACTGTGGACATTCGAGCCATTCAATTAACAGAAAAAGGGGAGATGCTGGAGATGGCAAGCATGCCATTTCAGGATCATGAGGAATTGAGTGCTGAAGAGCTGCTTGACACAGTTCCAGCTCAGCTGTCTCTTCCTTGAAGTCCAATGTGGCTCCTCTATAGAAAAATCTTTGGCTCTCTATGCTACAGAAATATGTGGTTTTCTGTATGTTTTTCTTTCTCTGTCTTTCACTTGGTGTCAATCTCTAAGTTTACTTTTCCATAAAAATTGGTGTTGGTGGGCTGAAGAGATGGCTTAGCGGTTAAACGCTTGCCTGTGAAGCCTAAGGACCCCGGTTCGAGGCTCGGTTCCCCAGGTCCCACGTTAGCCAGATGCACAAGGGGGCGCACGCGTCTGGAGTTCGTTTGCAGAGGCTGGAAGCCCTGGCGTGCCCATTCTCTCTCTCCCTCTATCTGTCCTTCTCTCTGTGTCTGTCACTCTCAAATAAATAAATAAAATTTTTAAAAAAAAAATGGTGTTGGTGAAGTGTTGGTCAATGTATCTGAAAGAGGCTCTGGCATAGACTTGGAAAAACAAGAAAATGGGTCAGAGATAATTGTTTTCCTTAAAGGCCTTAAAGAAAGTCAAGCATGGAGTACAGTACACTTAGGAGGAAACAATGAACCTCCTGGAACAATGTAAAAATTGTTCTATGACTAATTTTTATAAATGGTGGCAATTGCAACAAACTATGACTCTTTACCAAGAATTCTTACAGAAAAACAACCGAAGTCAAAAAGAGTTCAACTTGGGGAACCAAAGTCTAAGTATTGGAGGGACGTGAAAAGGAAAATTCAAAATAAATGATTACAGGATAAATGGATCTACTGGATCAATGATTAATGATGGAAAGCCCCATTTTGGTTGTTTTGTCTCTCACCTTCAATAGAGTAATTGAAAATAGAAATTCAGGAAATCACAAGTGCTTGACCGCACATACACGGGGAAAGTGTGAAAACATTTCCTCATTATAGGGGCCTGATGACTGTACTTGAGGTGAATAATTATGGGATTGTTTGATGATAAGGAATAACAAAAAGTTTCTATGAATTCTGTGAAATTGTACCTTTCTTGAAGTTTGTTCTTGCAAGACATGATCAGAAAATAAAAGAATGAGGCTAAGAGCTGTGGCAGCAGAGAAGCATAGAAGCATGGAAGCATAGAAACAGAGAAAACCAGAGAACAGGAAAAAAAAAGACAAAAATAACAGAAAAAGAAAAAACAAAAAAATAGAAAAATAAAATAAAATAGAAACAGAGAAGGAGGCAGAGAGAGAAAGATGGAAAAACTCAGCTCCCTGCAGCATTAGCCTGTCAGCTTGCACCAGAACTTGACTTCGAGTCATCATTTTGCCATTCCCTTTCACACCTCTCTTCTCTTCAGGGACCCTACTTCAAGCCAGGGCTGGATCCCGGCAATATTGCCCAGCTAGGACATCAAAATGCTCCAGTATGACACAATAAAACCAACTTGTTCATCACAGTGCCCCACTGTGATATAATGATGCCCCACTATGACATCACATTGCCCCACTGAGACATCACAGTGTCCCACTGTGATAAAACAATGCTCCACTTTGACATAACAGTAATCAATTTCACATGAAAATATTCAACTATGTTTTCAAAACATCCTATTGTGACATCACAAAGCTTTACTCTGTTTTTACAATGCTACTTTGTGACATGGCAAAGCCCTGTTGTGACATTTGGTACCCCACTGTGACATCTCAATACCCCACTGTGTTATAACAGTGTTTTACTGTGATATCAGAGTAAACTAATGTGACATCCAAAGCACTGCTGTGATTTCACAATGCCCCACTGTGATATAAAAATGCTCCACTGTGACATCAAAAACCCCAGTGTCTCATCACAATTCTCAATTGTGAGACACAATACCTAATTTGACATCAAAAAGCCCCACTCTGATTTCACAATGTTCACTGTGACACCACCAAACACCATTGTGACATCACAGTGCCCCACTATGACATCACAATGCCCCACTCTGATATAAATATGTCCAACTGTCACATCACAATACCCTAATGTGACATCACAAAACTCCACATTGTTTTTGAATTCCCCACTGTAATATCACAATGCTCCACCGTTCATCACAGAACACCACTATGATATCACAATTACCCACTTGACATCACAATCCCCAACTCTCTTATCATAATGTCCCACTACGACATCACAGAGTTGATCTATAACATCATAGTGTCACACTGTGATAACACAATCTCCTATTGTGATATCAAAACACCCCACTGTGACATCATGTTGTCCTACTGTGACATCAGTGTCCCACTATGATATAACAATGATTCATTGTTGAATGACAATAAAACATTGTCACATCTCCATTGTCAACTGTGATGTCAGAATACCTGATTGTAACAAAACAAAGCCCCACTCTGATTTCACATTGGCCCACTGACATCACAAAGGCCTATTGTGGCATGACATTTCTCCACTGTGATATCACATAAGAGTGCTCATCTGTGGTATCCTGATGACTTACTGTATCATCACAACGCTTCACTGTCTTATCACAATACCCAAAATGAAATTCCAGTGTCCAACTCTTGTATCATAATACTGTTTCATCAAAATGCACTATAATGCAGCACAAATCCCCACTTTATTTTTCAGTGCCCCACTATGAAACACAGAGCTCCACTATGAATTTACATAGCCTCACTGTGGCATTAAAATGCCACACTGTGACACCATAATACCCCACTATCACATAACCATGCTCAACTGTGACATAATGATACAATATTGTGACATGACCAAGCCTGTCTCTGAATTCACAATGCCCCACTGTGACTCCACAATGCCACACTGTGACCTCACAGTGCCCCACTGTGACTTCATAATGCCCCACTGTGAGTTAACAATGCTCCTCTGTGACATCACAATACTCTAATGTTGTATCACAAAGCCCCACTGTGATTTCACAATGCTCCACTGGAATATCACAATGCTACACTGATCATCATAAAGCCTCTCTATGGCATCACAATTCCCACTGTGATATCAGAGATGTACACTGTGACATCACAATGTCCTATTGTGACATGACAAAGCCTCACTGTTATTTTACAATGTCCCACTGTGACATCACAAGGCTCCCTTGTGATACTACAGTGCCCCACTATAACATGATGATGCTTATCTGTGACTGTAGGAGATGCATAGCCAGGGGTCCCTGGGACGAGGCCCTGAGATTACAGCACATGCACGACTGCTTCCCCTGTGAGCCCACTTAACCCTGCCTAACCACCCAGACACTGCTGATGCAGGAAACGAGCCAATGAAAAAGGGACAATGCAATACCAAGCAATAAATGGACCAATGGGAAGTGGGGAAGGGGCATACGAAAGGACCAATGGGAAGCAGGGAAGGGGTATATAGAGATGTCTGCTTTCCTCAATAGATGAGTATGCTTTCAGCTTCTCACCTGACTCCCAGAGTCTGTGTTGTTGACTCTGCGCTTTCTTACTCCTATCCCCAAGTGCTGTTTGGGGGGATCCAACAATACATGACATCTCAGTGACTCCCTGTAGTATCACAATGCCTTGCTCTTTCATCAAAATACACAACATTATAATACCAAAGACCATCGCTTCTCGGCCTTTTGGCTAAGATCAAGTGTAGTATAATACCAAAGACCAACTGTCCCATCACTATGCTCACTGTCTGATCAAATTGCACAATAGTGACATCACAAATACCCACTTTTCTTCATGATGCCCCACAAAGAAATCACAGTGCTCCACTACAAATTTACATAACCTCACTGTGACATTAAAATGCTCCACTGTGACTTCACATTGCCCAGCTGTGACATCACAGTGTCCCACTGTGGCATAACAATGCTCCACTGTGACATCACAATACCACACTGTCACATTACATGCTCAACTGTGACATCATGTTGTGACATGACAAAAACATGCTATGATTCTATAATGCAACACTGTTACACCAAAACACCCAATTATGACACCACAGTGCCACACTATGACATCACAATGCCCCATTCTAATATGACAATGCTCCACAGTAAAATCACAAACCCTAATGTAACATCACAATGCCCCACAGTGATATTACAATGCTCCACCGTTAATCAAACAGCCACTCTAGGACTTCAAAATTCCCAATTGTGATTTCACAGCAGTGCACTGTAACATCACAATGCCCCACTATCTCATCATAATTTCACACTGTGATATCACATAGCTTAACTCTAACATCACTATGCTCAACTGTGATGTCATAATACCCAATTGTGACATCACAAAGCCCCACTTTCCTATCATAATGTCTCACTGTGACATCATAAAGCCCATTGGGACATCATAATGCCCAACTGCAACATCAGCATGCTCATCTATAACATCACAATGACTCACTACATCCTCATAATGCCTCACTGTCTCATCACAGTAGCCAAAACGAAACCCCAATGCCCAACTGTCCTATATCAATGCTCACTGTCTCATCAAAATGCACTATAATGACATCAGAAACTCCATTTTACTTCACAATGCCCTATGATGAAATCATAGCACTCCACAATAAATTTACATAATCTCAGTATGACATTACAGAATCCCACTGTGACATCACAATACCTCACTATCACATAACTGCTCAAGATGACATAACTATACAATATTGTGACATGAAAAATCCCAAACCGAATTAAAAATGTCCCACTCTGACACCACAAAGACCCATTCTGACATCAGTGTCCCATTGTGAAATTATAATGTCCTTTTGTGATATAACAATGTTTGACTATGATATCACAATACTCTAATGTGACATCACAAAGCCCTCCTGTGATTTCTCAATCACCACTGTTATGTCACAATATTCCACTGTTCAGCACAAACCCCTCTATGACATCACAATTCCTCAATGTGATACACAGTGTTCCAGTTTGATATAACAACACTCCACTGTGACATTACAATACACCACAATCACATCACCATGTTCAAATGTGGCATCACTATACCATATTATGACAGGACAAAGCCTGATTCTAAATTCAAAGTGCCCTAGGATCACACCCCAACCCCAATAGTGATATAATGGTCCACAGTGACATCACAATGACCCAATCTGATATAAAATTGACCAATGGTGACATCACAGTACCCTAATGTGACATAACAAATCCCCTCTGTGAATTCACAATGTCCCACTGTAATATCATAATGCTCTACTGGGACATCAGTGACTCACTGTCTCATGATAATACCCAGATATGATACTATAATGCTCACATGTGACATAATAAAACAAACTTCTTCATCACTATACCCAACAGTGACATCACCATGCCTTACTGTGATGTCACATTGCCCCACTGTAACATTACAATTTCCCAATGTGATATAATGATGCTCCAGTGTGACATCACAATGTCCAATGTCACATCACCATGTTTAACTGATGTCACAATACCATATTGTGACACTGAAAAGCCCCACTCTGATTTCACACTGCCAAAGGTTGACACCAGAAAGCCCCATTGTGACATCACTTTGCACCACAGTGACATTACAATGCCCCACTGGGATATAACAATGCTCCACTGTGACATCACAATAACCCACTGTCCCATCACCAGGCTCAACTGTAATGTCAAAATACCTGGTTATGAAAAGACAAAGCCCTTTTCTTATTTCACAATGCCCCACTGTAACACCACAAAGACTTGTTGTGACATCACAGTGAGCCACTTTTAAAACACAAAGCCCCTTTGTGATATGACAGTGCCCCACTGTTACATCACAATACCCAACTGTGACATCACAATATTCATTTCTGACATCACAATAACCAACTGTATTAGTACAGAGCCCATGGTCATATCACAATACCTAACTGTCTCATCACCATACCCAACAGTGAAATCCCAATCCCCAACTGTTGCATCACAATGCTTAATGTCTAATCTAAATGTACCATAGTTACATCACAAATCCCTACTTTTACTTTGTTACATTCATGAGGAATCACAGTGCTATACTATGAGTTTTCATAACTTCACTGTGACATTACAGTGTTCTGCTTTCACATAACAATATCCCACTGTCACATCCCAATGCTCAACTGTGACATCACAATACCTTATTGTCACATCAAACAGCTCCATTCTAATTTCACAATGACCCACTGTGACAACACAAAGCCCCATTGTGACATCACTATAAAAACACAATGGCACACTGTGATATAACAATGCTTCTCAGTAACAGCACAATACCCTAATGTGATATCAAAAACCCCAATGTGATTTCACAATGCCCCAGTGTGCTATCGCAATGCTTAACTGTTCATCACAAAGACCCTCTGTGACATCACAATTCCCCACCTTGATATCACAGATGCTCACTGTGAGATCATAATGCTGCACTCTCATATCATAATGTCCTCCTGAGACATAACAGAGATGAACTGTAATATTATAATGCCCCACTGTGACAGGAAAATGCCCTATTATGACATGAGAAAGCCCCACTGAGACTTCACAATGCTGCACTGTGACATTACTCTGAGTTACTGTCTCATGATGATGCCCAGATATGTCATCCCAATGCTCCCATATGACATAATAAAACTAACTTGTTCATCACAATGCCCCACTGTGGCATCACAATACTGCACTTGCAAATCACCATGCTCAACTGTGATATCACTACCCAATACTGTGACATCACAAAGCTCTACTCTGATTTCACAATGCCCCACTAGAAAACACAAAGCCCTTTCATGACATTGCATTGACCCCACTGTGACATCACAATATCCCACTGTGATACCAGAATCCTCATCTGTGACATCACAATGACCCCTTATATCATCACAAAGCCCCTTTGTCTCATCACAATATCAACTGTGAAAGCCCAATGCCCAACTATCACATAACAATGCTCACTGTCTGATCAAAATACAGTATGGTGACATCACAAATACCCCAAATCCCCTCTTATGTTTCACAATGTCCCACTATATAAACATAATGCTTCAGAACAAATGTACATATCCTCACTGTGATATCAAATGCCCCATTCTGACATCACATTGCCCCACTGTGTTATCAGTTTCCTACTGTAACATCACAAAGCCCCACCCCACTGTGATAGAAATGTCCCATTCACTCATTATAATATCCCACTGTGACATCACAGAGGTGAACTGTGACATCATAATGTCCTAGTGTGACATCACAATGCTCTATTGTGACATCACAAAGTCCCACTATTATTTCACAATGCTCCACTGTAGCATCACATTGACAAAATTTCTCATAATAATGCCCAGCTATGACATCATAATGCTTCCATATAACATAATAAAACCAACTTGTTCATCAAATGCCCCACATCAACATCACCATACCCCACTGTGCCCTGTGGTCACATTACAATGCTCAACTTTCATGTAACAATTCCCTACTGTGACATCACAAAGCCCCACTATGAAGATGACATCATAAGGATCACACTATTATATGACAATGCTTAAATGTGACAACACAATACTGTAGTGTGACATCTCAAAAACACACTGTAATTTCACAATGCCCTAATGTGATATCACAATCCTCTAGTGTGAAATCACAGTGACTCACTTTCTCATAATACCCAACTACGACATCACAGTGCTCTGAAATGAAATAATAAAACCAACTTTTCCTCAAAATGCCCCACTGTGAACTTGAGAGATGGCTTAGAAGTTAAGCACTTGCCTGTGAAGCCTAAGGACCCCAGTTCAAGGCTCAGTTCCCCAGGACCCATGTTAGCCAGATACACAAGGGGGGGCACACATCTGGAGTTTGTTTGCAGTAGCTGGAGGCCCTGGTGCACCAATTCTCCCTCGTTCTCTCTCTCTCTCTGTCACTCTCAAATAAATAGATGCAAAAATAAACATTTTTTAAATGCCCCACTGTGACATAACAATGGCCCACTGTCACATCACCATGATCAACATTGATGTCACAATACCCTATTTTCACATCACAAAGCCCCACGCTATTTTCACACTGTACCACTGTGACACCACAAATCCCACTGTGACATCACAGTGCCAAACTTTGATACCACAATGTCCCACTGTGAGAGAGTTCTCAGCTGTGACATCACAATGACTCACTGTATCATCACAGTGACTATCTCATCACAATACTCAATATTGAATTCCCAGTGCCCAACTTTCACATCACAATGCTAACAGTCTGGCCAAAATGCCCAATAGTGAAATCAGAAATTCCCACTTTACTTCAAAATGCTCCAAGATGAAATCATACTGGTCCACTATGAATTTACATAACCCCAGTGTGACATTACAATTCCCCACCCTGACATCACTGTGTCCCACTGTAATAACAATGCTCCACTGTGATATCACATTACTCCACTGTCACATAACTATGCTCAATTGTGATCTCACTATGCCTTATGGTGACATCACAGTACCCTAATGTGACATCACAAAGCCCCATTGTGAGTTCACAATGTCTCATCATGACATCAAAGTGCTCCAGTATTCATTCAAAGCCCCTCTGTAACAATTCCCAACTGTGATCTCACACTGCTCTACTGTGATATCACCATGCTCCATTCATATTATAATGTCCTACTGTGACATAACAGAGATGAACTGTAATATCAAAATGTCCCACTGTGACAGCAAAATGCCCTATTGTGATAGGAGAAAGTCCCACTGAGATTTCACAATGCCCCACTGTGATATCTCAATACTCCACTGTGACATTACTATGACTCACTGTCTGTCACAAGCCCAACTGTAACTTAACACTGTCACATTACAAAGCTCCAATGTGACAGTGTCCCACTGTGAAATCTCAGTGTCCAAATGTGACATAAAAATGCTCCACTCTGAGATTACAATACCCAATATCACATCACAATACTCAACTGTAAGGTCACAATACCCTATTGTGACATCACAAAACCCCACTCTGATTTCACAATGCTGCACTGTGGCACCACAGAGCCACATTCTGACATCACAGTGCCTCACTGTATCCTTACAAGACCCCACTATGATATCACAATTCTCAAATGTGGCAACACAATACTGTAATGTGACATCTCAAAGACACACTAATTTCACAATTCCCTAATGGGATGCCACAATTCAGGGTGAAATCACAGTGGCTCACTTTCTCATAATAATGCCCAGTTATGACATCTCAATGCTCTGATATGACATAAAACAAATATGTTCCTCAAAATGCCACACTGTGACATAACAATGCCCCACTGACATATCAGAGTGTCCTCCTGTGATATAACGATACTTCACAGTGACATCACAATACCCAATATCTCATCATAACGGTAAGCTGTGATGCAACAATACCTAATTTGACATCACAAAACCCCACTCTGATTTTAGAATGCTGCACTGAGAAACCACAAATCCCCACTGTGATTTCACAATGAGCTACTGTTATATGCCAATGCTCCACTGTTCATCACAAAGCCCCTTTGTGACATCATGATTTCCAACTTTGATATCTCAGTGGCCTACTATGACATCACAATGTCACACTCTCTCATCATAATATCTCACTGTGACATTAGAGAGTTGAACTTTAGCTTCAAAATTTCCCAGTATGATATAACAATGCCCTATTGACATCAAAAAGTCCCACTGTTATTTCACAATGCCCCACTCTGACATCACAATGCCCTGTGGTGACATCCCAATGACTCACTGTCTCATGATAACACCCAGCTGTGAAATCACAATGCTACCATATGACATAATAAAACAAATTTGTTCATCATACTGCCCCACATAGCAGTGCCCCACAGTGACATCACATGGACCCACTGTGACATCACAATACTCAAAATCCCATCACAATAATTAGCTGTGACATCAAAATACTCATTGTGACACCAAAAAGCCCCACTGTGATTTCACAATGCCTCACTGTGATATCAAAGTGACCCCCATGACATCACAGTGCCCACAGTGATATAACAATGCTTCCCTGTGCCCATCACAATGTCCTACTGTGACATCACAGTGCTCCACTACTTAGCACAAAGCCCCTGTGTCACATCACAATTCCCCAATGTGATATCACAGTGATCTACTGTGACATCACAGTATTCTAATGTGAAATCACAAAGCCCCAATGTGATATAACAATGCTCCACTGTGACATCACAATATATAATATAACATCACAAGGTCCCACTTTGATTTCACAATGCCATAACACAATACTCCACTGTGACATCAATGCCCCACTGTGATATAA
Source organism: Jaculus jaculus (assembly GCF_020740685.1). Lineage (NCBI taxonomy): Eukaryota > Metazoa > Chordata > Mammalia > Rodentia > Dipodidae > Jaculus > Jaculus jaculus. The sequence goes on from NW_025423493.1 coordinate 172,219, forward strand.
CAATGTAACATCACAATACCCTAATGTGACAAAAAGCCCCACTTTACACATTGCACCAGCATATTACTCCAATGCTCCACTTTTCATCACAAACCCCTGTGTGACATCACAACTCCCCACTGTGATAGTAGTGTTCTACTGTGACATCACAATACCCCACTCTCATAACATCCCACTGTGACATCACAGAGCTGAACTGTAACTTCACAATATCCCAGTGTGACTTCACTACACCCTATCATAGCATTACAAAGCCCCACTGTGATATCTCTATAACTCTTTCAGGACAATGCCCAGCTATGACATCACAATGATCCCTTATGACATAATAAAATTAACTTGTTCATCAAAATACCACACTGTAACATAACAATATCTCACTGTGATATCATTGTGCCCCATGTGACATCACAATACCAAATATCACCTCATAATGCTCAACTGTGATATTGCAATACCCTATTTTGACATCTCAAAGCCCCATTCTGATTTCACAATGCCACCCTGTGACACCACAAAGCCCCATTGTGACATCACAGTGCCCCACTATGACATTGCAATGCCCAATTGTGATATAACAATGCTCCATTGTGACATCACAAAATTCTAATATGATACCAAAGACCCCCACTCTGATTTCACAATGCTGCACTGTAACAGCCCAAAGCCCTGTTATGACATTACAGTGCCCCTCTGATGTTACAATGTCCCACTGTGCTATAAAAACACTCAACTGTGACATCACAGTACTCTGATATGATATTAGAAATCCCCACCGTGATTCCACACTGCCCTACTGTGATATCACTATGCTCCTGTAGTCATCCAAAAGCCCCAATGTGACTTCACAGTTCTCTCCTGTGATATCACAGTGGTCTACTGTGACACCACAATGCCCCACTCTCTCGTCGTAATGTCCCACTGTGGCATGACTAAGCTGAATGGTAACATCAAAAGGTCCCACTGTGACATCAAAATGCCCCACTGTGACATCACATTGCCCAAATGTGACACTACAGAGTCCCACATTGATGTAATAATGCTCCAGTGAGAAATCACAAACACCAATGTTACATCACATGCTCAGCTATGATGTCATTAGCCTATTGTGACCACATAACCCACACCCTGACTTCACAATGCTGCAGTGTAACAACAAAAAGCCCCATTGTGACATCATAGTGTCCCACTGTGATAACACAATGCTCCACTGTGACATCAGAGTACTCTTATGTGACATCACAAATGCCCACTGTGTGATTTCACAATTTGCCATTGTATTATCACAGTGCTCCACTGTATATCACAAAGCTCTTCTGTGACATCAGTAATCCCAATTGTGATATCACAGTGGTCTACTGGGACATAACAATGCCCCAATTTATCATTCTATTGTCTCATTGTGACATTACAGAGTTGAACTATAACATCATAATGTCCCACTGTGGCATCACAATTCCCTATTTTGACATCACAAAGCCCCACTGGGATTTCACAATGCCTGTCTGTGACATCGTAATGATGCCCTGTCTCAAGATAATGCCTTGCTACTAAATCGCAATGCTCCCACATGACATAATAAAACTAAATTTTTCATCAGAATGCCACACTATGACATCAAAATGTCCCACTGTGACACCATAGTATCCCACTGTGATACAACAGTGCTCTACTGTGACATCACAATACCCAATGTCACATCACAATGGTCAACTGTCATGTCACGATTACCTATTTTGACATCACAAAGACCTACTCTTGTTTCACAATATTGCAGTGTGACACCACAAAGCACACTTGTGAAATTACAGTAAACCACTGTGACATCACAATGCCCCACTTTGATATAACAATGTTCCAGTGTGACATCAGAATACTGTAGTATGATATCACAAAGCCCCACTTTGAGTTCAGAATTTCCCACCATAATAACACAATGCTCCAATGTTCATTGAGAAGACCCTCTGTTATATCTCAATTTCCCATTGTGATATCACAGAGGTCCACTGTAACATCACAATGCCCCATTCTCTCATCATAATGCCCTGTTGTGACATCACAGAGATGAACTCTAATATCATAGTATCTCACTGTGACATCAAAATGATCTGTTGTGACATTAAAATGTCCCAGTGAAAACCAGGCGTGGTGGTGCACACCTTTGATCCCAGCACTCAGGAGGCAGAGGTGGAAGGATCACCATGAGTTTAAGGCCACCCTGAGACTACATAGTGAATTCAAGGTCAGCCTGAGCTAGAGTAAGACCCTATCTCAAAAAAACAAAACAAAACAAAACAAAAAATCCCCAGTGAGAATTCATGATGCCCCATATGATATCACATTGTCTCACTGTTTCATGATAATGCCAAGCTATGACATCACAATGCTTCCATATGTCATAATAAAACCAACTTGTTAATCACAATGCATCACCACGGTAACATAACAATGTCCCACTGTGAAATCACAGTGTCCTATTGTGATATAATAATCCTCTAGCGTGATTTCACAATACCCAATGTTGCATCACGATGCTCAACTGTGATATCACAATAAAGTATTTGATGTCATAAAGCCCCAATCTGACCTCACGATGGCCCACTGTGACACCACAAAGTCCCATTGTGACATCACAATGCCCAACTGTGACATAACAAAGTTTCATTGTGACATCACAATACCCTAATTTGACATCACGAAGTCTCATTGTGATGTCATAATGCCCCACTTTGATATCACAATCCTCCTATGAAATTGCAATTGCTTACTGTCTCATGATAATGCCTAGCTATGACATCACAGTGCTCCCACATGATAAAATAAAACAAACTTGTTCATGTCAATGCCCCATCACATTTTCCCACCCTGACATCTCAGTTTCCCACTTTGATATTATAATGCTCCACTGTGACATGACATAAGGTCACATCACAATTGTCAGCTATGGAGCCCCGTAATACCCTATTGTGATCAACAAGCTCCACTTTAATTTCACAATGCTGCAGCATGACACCACAAAGCCCCATGGTGAATGCATAGCGCCCAACTGTGATATTAAAATAGTCCACTATGATATACCAATGCTCCACTGTGACATCACCATATTCTAATGTGACATAACCATATTCTAATGTGATATAAAAATCCCCACTGTGATTTCACATATCCTCACTGTGATATCACAATCCTCCACTGTAAACCACAAAGCCCCTCTATAACATTACAATGCCCCATTCTGATATCACAGTGGTTTACTGGGACATCACAAAGCACCACCCTCATTATAATGCCCACTGTGACATCACAGTGCCCCACTGTTATATAAAAAGCTCCACTGTGGTGTCACAATACCTTTATGTGACATCACAAAGTGCCACTTTGATTTCACAATGCCCCATGGTGATATCACAATGCTCCACTGTTCATCATAAAACCCCTCTGTGACATCACAATTCTCCACTGTGATATTAAAAGGTCCACTGTGACATGACAATGTCCAAATATGTCATCATAATGTCCCAGTATAACATCACAATGCCATGTTGTGACATCAAAAACCCCAACTGAGGTTTCAAAATGCCTGGTTGTTATACCACAGTGCTCTACTGTGACATCACAATGACTCATTGTCTCATGATAACTCTCAGCCATGACATAACAATAATCCTATATAACATAATAAAATTAACTTGTTCATCAAAATGCTCCACCATAACATCACAATGCCCCACTGTGACATCACATTGCCCCACTGTAATATCACAGTGCCCCACTCTGACATTACAATTCCCCACTGTGATTTCACAGAGGTCCACTTTGATATCACAATTCCCCAATCTCTCATCAAAATGTCCAACTGCGGGCTGGAGAAATGGCTTAGCGGTTAAGCTCTTGCCTGTGAAGCCTAAGGACCCCAGTTCGAGGCTTGGTTCCCCAGGTCCCACATTAGCCAGATGCACAAGGGGGCACACGTGTCTGGAGTTCGTTTACAGTGGCTGGAAGCCCTGTTGTTCCCATTCTCTCTCTCTCCCTCTATCTGTCTTTCTCTCTGTGTCTGACACTCTCAAATAAATAAATAAATAATGAACAAAAAATATTTAAAAAAAATGTCCAACTGCAACATCACAGAGTTGAACTGTGACATGAAAATACCCCATTGTGACATCACAATTCCACATTGACAAACCAGGTTTGAATCCCAAGACCTTTGTAAGCCATATTCGCAAGGGGGTGCACACATCTGAAGTTCATTTGCAGTGGCTGGAAGCCCTGGCATGCCCATTCTTTCTTTACCTATCTGATATAAAAATGCTCAACTGTGAAAACACAGTACCCTAATGTGACATAAAAAATCCCCACTGTGATTTGACAATGCCCCACTGTTCATCATAAGGACCCTCTCTGACATCACAATTCCACACTATGATATCACAGTTGTTGACTGTGACATCACAATGCTCTAATATCTCATCATAATTTCCCATGGTGACATCAAATACCTGAATTGCAACACCAGAACTAAACACAAGGTCTATTACTGCAGACACCACATACTCTGGATATAGGTTACAGAAAAATTAAGTTGTAACTGAGCTGGAAGCTACCTTGTTGCTAGGTAACATGATAATATAAGGTGCTTTGCAAGTTGGCCAAGACAATAAAAAAGGATCAGTAGTCTCTGTTGCAGTTACCTTTGAGATGCTGGTAGAAGACATCCTACCAAGAGCATCTTGTGGGATGTAAGGGTTTATTTTGGCTTATAGAGTTGAGGGGAAGCTCCAGGTGAAAATGGTGACAGAGGATGGACATTATCTCCTGGCCAACATAATGTGGACAACAGCAGCAGGAGAGTGTGCAAAAAAGCACTGCCAAGGAGAAGCTGGCTATAACATCCATAAACTAGCCCTCAACAATGCATCTCCTGCAGGAGGCTGTAATTTCCAAATTACCACCAGATTGAGGCCTGCCATTCAGAACACATAAGTTTATGGTGGACACCTGAATCAAACCACCAGTCTTGCCCTGTTGTGGACAATGGATGCTATAAAACTGAATATAAGATGTAACCAGTGATTCACCAGTGGCATGAATCTTCTGGGGGCAACAACTGCCTCCTCATTGGATTTGATGTCTGTTTCATGGCAAGGAATACATGCCTGGTATTGTAAATCCACCCCAAAGCCTATAGCTAGGGAGGTCATAGGCCCCATGGGGGAGCTTGCCACTGACAATTTGCTCAGTGGACTTGAAATTACACTGCATTCTAAATATTTGTGGTTATATTCATAATCTAGTGTAGCTCTCAGCCTTGATAAGAGAGTCATCTTTTTAAAAAAATATTTTTATTTATTAATTTGAGAGAGAGAGATACAGAAATAGGCAAGGAGAGAGAGAGAGAGAGAGAGAGAGAGAGAGAGAGAAAGAGAAAGAGAAAGAGAAAGAGAAAGAGAAAGAGAAAGAGAAAGAGAAAGAGAAAGAGAAAGAGAGAGAAACTAAGCACATCAGGGGATCCAAACACTGCAAACGAACTCTAGATGCATGTGCCCTGGTTTGTATCTGGCTTATGTGGGTCTGGGGAACTGAAACAAGATAGTTTGGCTTTGCAGGCAAATGCCTTAACTGCTAAGCCATTGCTCCAGCCTGAGAGTCATCCTCTTGGCAGTAGGTGACAGCCAAAGCAGAGACCCATAAGTGGTCAAAGTGACTGCTGAGTACTCAGCATTAAGCAGAACATCTATATCACCTCTTCAAGCTCAGGAATCATCATAGAAGAGGGGCTGAAAAGAATGTAAGAGCCAGAGGGCAAGGAGAGTACTATAAAATACTGTCTTCTAAACATCAAAGGCTGTTGCAATCATGAATGCACAGTGGCCGTGACCACTCACAGAAGACCTGACCCTCCCTCAAAAAAAAGGTGGGAGGGCCGGGTAGACAATGGAAGTAGTACAGTAACTGGGCAGAGAAAAGGATTCAGTAGGGAAAAGTTGTATAAGAGAAAGTAATGAATCACAAGACATTTTATACAAGTTTAAACTGGTGTAAAATAGAAAATAAGATAAAAATAAATATGGGCTAGGTATATGACTCAGTGTTTAAAGGTGCTTGCTCCCCAAGGCTACTGACCAAGTCTGGATACCCAGAACTCTTGTAAAGGCAGATGCAAAATGCCACGTGCATGACTAATTCCAATTCTCCGAAGGCAATGGGAGGTGGAGTCCAGATAATCCCCAAGCTTGTGGACCAGCTAGTCTGGCCTTCCAAGCATCAAACAAGACCCCGTCTCACATCCCTATCATACCTGCCAGTGCTCAAGGATCATTTTGGAAGAGGTGATGGAAAAATGTAAGAGGGAGAGGATGGGGAGGAGAGTTTAGAGCATTGTATTCTGGACATGTGGTGACCACTACATGAACTACCTCACAGTAGCTATAGTTACCCACACAATATTGGGCCTGTCAATATGTCATCTTAGATAATCAGGGAAGGAAAAGAGGTTGGCAAAATTAAGAAAGAAAGAAAATCAAAAATTTAGAAGAACTGGTTGAAGGGAGGAAGTTATTTAGTGGAAGTATGGAGTACAAAGAAGGGACAAGAAACTGCACACCAGTAAACTATAATCGAAATATTATATATTATTTACATGTATAAAATGGTCAAATTAAAACATTAATTTTTTAAAAAGAGACTCTGCCTCAAAGTAGAAGGAAAACACTAACACACAAAGATTGTTTTCTGACTTCTAAGCATGCTTGGTGACATATAAAAGCTGATACACAGATGCATGAATACACACATGCACACACATATCATACCAAAAATGTTGTACAAGAACTGACAAATAATTTTAATGATACCTCTCAAAAAGTAGACTAGGTTAAGAACATTAAACAAACTTTTAAATATATGCTACGGACATATATATTGAGTATTCTTCACGATTAGATACTTTGATAAATGTTGTAAATGTAGACATCTTTTACAGAAGAGTTCTCTTAGATTTGCAAATACAAATGGAAAATTCCACCTGAAGTGCATGTGCTATTATTCTCCCTGGTGGAGTAAAGAGAATAGGACATCATTAAACCCCTAATTTTATCATGCAACAATGATCCACCCTCAAAATTCAGTTATACTAGATCTAGATTAGAGTCTAGCTTCTTAATATTAAAAGTCAATGTCTGACATAGAGTCATCATTAACCTCATGAAATGTGGAAACATGTATGAATACAATTGACTTAAATATAAGCAATCTAAGCAACATGTTACTATAAAATCCAAGAAAATATTCAAACAACAAAAGATATAAAAGAATTTTCTAGGGCTGGAGAGATGGCTTAGCAGTTAAGCGCTTGCCTGTGAAGCCTAAGGACCCCGGTTCGAGGCTTGGTTCCCCAGGTCCCATGTTAGCCAGATGCACAAGGGGGCGCACGCATCTGGAGTTCGTTTGCAGAGGCTGGAAGCCCTGGCGTGCCCATTATCTCTCTCTCTCCCTCTATCTGTCTTTCTCTCTGTGTCTGTCACTCTCAAATAAATAAATAAAAATTAAAAAAAAAAGAATTTTCTAGTGTCAGTTAATTCTTTAAAATTCATTTTTACTTGGTTTCATTAAGCTAATCATAACTTTTGAATAAAAGATATGTTAACATAAAATTACATTAAAGTTGGGACACAAAAGGATAAAAAATTCAAGTTTGTTACATTATTTCAAAAGAAACTAAATTCAATTCATTTAGAGAATTGTAATGCTATTCAGTTGATATAATGTATAAATTTTTATACACACATCACAAATTCATCCATGAAGATAGATAATGGCTTAATGAATTTATTACATAAATTCACTTCCTGACAACTTACGCAGATATTTAAAATGATTTGTACTAATAATACACTAACATGAAATTAGAGGTTTTGAAACAGAACTATAGTACCCTCTATCTAAAGCCGCACATGAGAATAGAGTGAAGGAGGATAAAATGAAACATAACTAGGAGAAACATTTTGAATGTTTATTTGCTCTATCACTCCAGGTTTCCATCAGGGGATGAGATTCATGAGCACAGAAAAAGTAATGGTGAACAGAGATCTAGCAGAGTTAGCACTGATGAGGAAATGACAGGGGGGAGGGTTGATGAAAGCCAGCTGAGGAGGCACTGCTAGGACCAATAGCCTGAAGGATGGTCCTCTACAGAGCTAGGCTAAAGAAGTGAATAAACTGTATCCACTGCATGCCATCAATGACAGAACATGAGTTAGCACATATTTTCCTAGGTCAAAAAGGGCTCTTTTCTCTGAGAAACTGAAGTGTAGTCAGAATTGCTGTCAAACAGTTCAATCTTTAATTAAATAAAACAGCATGTAAACAAGGCATGATGGCACACATATGTAAGCCCAGCTTTCAGGAGGTAGAGATGGGACGATTAGAAGTTGGAGATCATCCTTGCATGTATAGTAAGTTCCAGACCAGGGTGCACTACATGAGGAGAGAAGAGAGGAGGGAGAGAGAAGGAAGATAAGGGAGAGGAGGGAAAGGGAAGAAGAAAAGAGAGGTGAGAGGCAGGATAGAAAACAGAGAGGACAGAGGACAGAAAAGAGAGGGATGAAAAGAGGGAAATAGAAAGGAAGGTAGAGTGGGAGGGATAAAGGGAAGGATGGAGAGAGATCAAGGAAAGAGAAAGGAAAAAATGGTGCCTAAAAACAGAAAGCACAAGAGTGATGAAACAAGTATGAATAATTGATGATGTAGCAAGGTGGTCCCATACTTTTTTTGGAAACTTTAGGTTCATGTATTTGAAAGTATGACAAAATTTATACTTACCAAATCTAGAGATGGTAGGTAACAGATGGTAGATAGATACATTGATAGATAAATAGAAGATTGATTGATAAAGCCTATCTCCAAATGGCACAGGAGTTGCAAACTATAGCCACAGGCCTAACATGGCTAGGTACCTGTTTCTTTATGGCTGTAGGATATGAACTTTTTCAACACACTGGGAGGAAATGAATAGTATTTCATTAATATGGTTATTAGATAAAATTCAAATTTAAATATTTAAAAGTAGTGCCTTTGGAACACAAACAGATTATTCATTTACACACTGTATGGTTGCTTTCAATCTACAACAGAAGAGGTGGCAACTGACAACCCTTGGCCCACACAGCCTGAACATTGATCTGAGCCTTCCCAGCCTCTATTGTAATGATTAAAAATTTTTCACTAAGGAGTCTGCACTTCAGATACCTTTCATATGGAGAGTATTTGGACAAATGGAGTCAATTTGTCCTATCAACCACAAAGAATTTATGACAATCAAGTAGACTACATTTCTCACTGTGAAATCAAGTAAGCATTGGCAGAATGAGGTATTTAATGAATCCTCTGAGTAACTTCATCCTAAAGCTATTTTATAGTACGGAGGTATTAAGTCATTTATTAGCATAGTTTACATTTGACCATCTTTTTCTAGAAGTCTTAGTATTTTCAGGAGCTGAACTTATAACCATGGTGCTGGAACTCTGTGATAGTTGAATTCTACAGGGATATTTCCTCAACTACTTGCTTCCAAATTATTACAAAACTCAGACAAGTGGCAGAATTCATATCCAGATTAATTCCCCCACATTAACAAAGAAACTTTCTGCTAACAAGAAGTCCTTTGTCTTTGCCTTTTGTTCTTTGATAAAGATTCACATGTAGCCCTTGTACTCATGTTCCTCCTGCATCCCTTCACCCCCCAAGCACTGAGAATACAGGCATGCACCGCCACACCTTGGGTAATAATGCTTTATCAAGACTGGAGAGATGCTCATCTGGTAAGAGTGCTTCCCAGACAAGCAATGAAGATCTGAGTAGGACTGAAACCATCTCAGCACAATTTCGTAGAGCCCACATAAACAGCTGGGCATGGCAACACATGCCTGTGACCTTAGTCCAGAAACTTGAGAATTTGGTACTCATAGTAATGGTAGCTGTGTGTACAAAGAGAAACTCCATCTCAAGAAAACATACAGATGAGTGATGGAGGGGGAACAGTTCATACATGTGTATATATTTCACTCAACTCACCAAATGTTATATAGAATATATATATATATTTTTTCCCCCAAAAGCTGTTATTCACCTCAGGAAGCTGTGTAAAAGAGGACCCATGCTCAAACAACCCACAAACCTTCAAACTTAAGTCATTTTCCATAGCCACCATTTTTCTGTATAAAACTGCAGCATTCAAAAAGATTTTATTAAAATATTAGAATTTTAATTCCATAACTACATTTCTTGTCACTTACTAAAATTGCCAACTTACCTTAATCATCCTAAGGTACAGGTGCAAAGAATGTGCCATGACCTTAACAACCCTGTCACAAAATTCTTTGCAAAACATAGTATGGCTGCCTTGTACTTGATTAGGAGCAATGAGAGGGAACCTGTAAAATCACCAGAACTGCTGTTGCTTATACAATCTCCCTAAGGATAAAAAATGAGGGCTGAAGATATTGCTTAGTAGTTAAGGTGATTGCCAGCAAAGGCAAAGGACACACAGTCAATTTCCCAGTATCCACATAAAGCTAGATGGTGCATCCAAGTTCCTTTGCAGTGACTAGAACCTGATGTTTCCATTTTCTCTTCCTCTGTCCCTCTTTCTCTATTTGCTTCTCTCACATAAATAAATAAATTATTTTTAAAGTGAAATTAAGCAATCTGGTTCATCCCCCCCCCCCCCCCCCCCCGCTTGAGGGAGTGTCTTTCTCTAGCCCAAGCTGACCTGGAACTCACTATGTATTCTCATGCTGGCCTCTAAATCATAGCAATTCTCCAACTTTGGTTTCCAGAGTGAAGAGTTAAAAGGCCGCCATACCTTGCTAACTTCTGTATGCTTTTTTTTGTTTGTTTGTTTTGTTTTTGTTTTTTCGAGGTAAGGTTTCACTCTAGCCCAGGCTGACCTGGAATTCACTATGGAGTCTCAGGGTGGCCTCGAACTCACAGCGATCCTCCTACCTCTGCCTCCCAAGTGCTGGGATTAAAGGCGTGTGCCACCTTGCCCGGCCTAACTTCTTTCTTCTAATACACCAAAATATCACTAGGAAGTATGATCTCAAGTTTTTGCTTTTGCTTTAGGTTGGATTATTTTGATGTGATTGGGTCTTTTTGTGAGGGTGTGGGGTTGTTTTGAAACGGGATCTCACTCTGTAGACCAGGATATCTTGAACTTACTACATATACCAGACCAGGCTGGCCTTCAACTGATAGCAATATGGTGGTTTCAACCTGCCAAGTGCTGGATGACAGGAATTTGCCATCCAAGTGCAGCTTGGTTTTACTTTTCAGATATGATCTCTCCTGGTATCTCTGGATTTTGTCTAACTCATAATTCACCTGCTTCACCCTTGCAAGTGCTCAGATCACAGAAATGGGTGACTGTACCCAACTCAAGAAACTCTAATTGTGCACATGTTATAATTTTAATGTTATGCACAACTTTTACAATCAGCTAAAACAAATTTTGTAATTCCTTTTATTTTCCTTTTGAAGTAGGGTCTTTCTCTAGGCCAGGCTGGCCTGGAATTCACTATGTAGTAACAGGGAGCCTTGAATTCTAGGAGATTCTCCACCTCTCCCTCTAAAGTGCTGGGATTAACGGTGTGTACCACCACACCTGGCTGTAATTCCTTTATTCCATTAACACACACACACACACTATTGCTAGAAAAATTGAAAAGAATCAAAAGTTTACATCAGTAATAGACAATTTTCAACTCCTAATATTATGTTAAAATCTTTTTTTTTTTATAAGTTGGAAATCATGCAGTGTTTTATTTAAGGGAACATTAAAACAAAAGAAAACAAAAAAACCCTGATGAAATGGTCTTAAGTGGGATATAAATCCAGATTCCTTTGTCAATATATGAAAATTGAAATTTAGCAAGATTTTGAAGTTTTAATTTTTAAACATATTTAAAACTCCATGATTGGAACTAATTTAGAGCAGTGCCCCTAAGTGCAATATGACTTAACCAAGCACTATGCCACATGAAAATGCTGGCCTTCACCATTACTGTCCAGTGAACAAGGCTACTCCAGCCATGCAATGTCAACACAGAGACCACGTCACTTTTGGGATAAGAACCACAACCCCAAACCAGAGCAACCTGCACTGGGGTTCCCCCTCCTGTGCTCACACAGCCTGTGCTGGGGCCATTCCTGTGTTCACACAGCCAGTCTTTTCTACTTGGGGTTTCTGAGACATCCATTGCTAGCACTGCATCTCTCCCAAGACGTGAACAGGTATTGGTAACCTGCTAGACCATATAAATAAAATTAGAAGGTGTTGGGGGCAGCAAATTTACTTAAATAGTGACTCCATAAATGTGTCATCTGTAAATAATCCTTTAAAATAATCTTCATCTATGCCTTTTTGTGTATTATATAAATTTCTATTTACATAAAATGCATAGAATTCATTACTAAAAACACTGAAATTTATGGGGAGAATCAAGTCCTTCATTTTCAGTGTGACTAAAAATGTACTGCTGGTTTTGATTTTATGATCTAATACTGTAATTTTTAAAATCAACTTCAGGCACATGTATGTCACTGATGGTTAAATAAAACACTGCTTGTGTTAATATAGTAAAGGAAAATGTATCCATTGTTAACTTATTGTCAGTGCTCTAGTAGGGCTGTACTAGTGGTACGGAGTTCATTTACTAAAGAAATGCTGTACTGCCCAAACATTTGGAGTTTTACCCTTAAATGTTTTGTACTGCTGATTCCAGTAAATGCTATAAGATTCTATTCCAGATTTTTAAGGAAAAAAAAAAAGTTAAGTCAAGCCTGCAAGGTACAGCTTTCTCAAGTGTCTACAATGCCAGTATGAAAATTAAAAAATTAAGTTATATTGATACATCCAAGTTTTATATGCAGTGATGAGCACAAACATTGACAGAGATAAAATACTGATGCAAATAACACACCCCAAAATAATATATGCAATTATTTCCCATCATTTACAATACAGCAATTACAATGACACTCCAAACAAAAGCAAAGGAAAAAATCAAAACCCCAACTTCTATTTCATGTAATTACACGTATACAGAAATTAGAAGGCTAAATAGCAACTAGCTCATCACCTAATTTCACAGCTATCTGAAGTGGTAATCATTATATAGCAGCTTATCTATGATACATTCGAGATAGATGATACAATTTATTACTTGCTGTAAGCTAAAACACAGCCTTGGTTTAATACCTTTCCTTAATTCCACCTCTACACTACAATATACTTGAGATCTATGCAAAAAGTAGCTACCTTTTATATAAGAAATGGATGATTAAGTCTTTGGTGCTGTAAAAGCAACTTCATTTAAACATCACCACCATCACCACCAAGGGCGGGGTGGGGGATAAGGGGGAAAACCCAATACACACTCCGAGGAAAAAAAGCATGTAATTTCTGTCCCTGATGGAATGTATTAAATAAGCAAACACCACCAATAAGCAAAACAAGAACTACAATGTAAAAATATTTTTTTAAATAAGCAAAAACCAAAACCCTCTCACATGCATAAATGAAAAATTGCACACAAAGAACTCACATCTTTTCAAAAGCTTCAATAGTAAATATTCTGCTACTAATTATGAAATACTGCATGGTCTGCCCAAGCTCAGATGAAACCACATCATGAATCAATAAGCATTTTGCATTTTCTTTCATTATCTACTCAAAGTCATGCCTACTGCACTTCTAAGCATTTTATTAAGTCCAATTATATAGCAAACACTCCCAAAATAAACTTAAATTGTATTGCATTTTCACTTAACTGTATATAAAATGCTGTGCTGTGACAGTTACTGACTACCCATTAGTTATTGAATCAAGTTTTCTTAAGTACTACTAACCACTTGCTTTTCTTGAAGCTAGATCATTCTGAAAAATCAGACAGCAGAATTCAGCTATAGCAAACATGCTGCTGTCATGAGGAAAAACAGCAACTATCTAAAATCATACCACACAAACCCAAAAATGAACTTACTCTACTGAAAGAAAACTAAAGAGTAGATCTGAATTTTAAGTGTTGCAGTCCTCAACATCTATAGATAGGTAATAACGTTAACAACCTCAAATATTTAAGGCACTGTGTGGGAACGGTTTACAATGCAGCTGAGATTATTAGGACATTAAGAGCAAAGTCTAGGCAACATTTTGCCCATGCAAAAGACACAAGCAATGTAAAGAATAGCTCAATTTCTTAGGTTAAGTGACCCAACATTTACACACTAGGACACAGATAGTACAATTTACTCATATGATGTAATTCTGACACACGTACATCTGTTGCTCTAAGTCTATACACAGAATGGCTTCCCAAATGTGGACGTGTCTTGCACTATTTAGCAGGTAATTTTATAAAAATAGCAGGAGCAAAACTGGACTTCTGCTCCCATAAGTCACCTGTCTAAAGTTACTATGTAAGAAGATAACATGACCAAAGACAAGTTATACCAAATGTGCAAAACACATTAAAAGTGAGATTTTTTTTAAAGCTCAAAGTTGTTTAAATTGCACCCAAGTCTACATGATTCAAAAATAATTTTCTTGTGTCATGGCTAATATTTATTAAATACCATGTCTTTATTTTTTTTGACATTTTTTAATTTAAATATTTATTTATTTATTTATTTGAGAGCGACAGACACAGAAAGACAGATAGAGGGAGAGAGAGAATGGGCGCGCCAGGGCTTCCAGCCTCTGCAAACGAACTCCAGACGCGTGCGCCCCCTTGTGCATCTGGCTAACGTGGGGCCTGGGGAACCGAGCCTCGAACCGGGGTCCTTAGGCTTCACAGGCAAGCGCTTAACTGCTAAGCCATCTCTCCAGCCCCCATGTCTTTATTTTTAATCAAATGTTTGCATCATCGAGCTTACTCAATATACTCTCTGAGTTTTCACATATACGGATACTGGCTGAGCTTTGTTGGACTCAGAGGAAATCCAGCATGTGCAGACGATGCTGCAATGTAAGGGTGTGGTGGGAAGATTTCTTTGTACTGGGTGTGGTGGGAAGATTTCTTTGTACTGAGTCTGATGGATGGTCTGGGGTTTATAACAGATGGGGATTTATGCCCACTGGGACTTGGTGAACTATTACACTAGGATGGGAGATGTTGTAGGTTGGATGCTGTAACATAGGTCTTGAGGTACATGGAGAGGCTAGGAGGTGGGACACTGGAGTGGCACTACTGAGGGTAGATGATGACAGGTATGGAAGCAGAGTAGGATGTCCTCCGAGGTGCGTATTTCCAGCCAGATGTGCATGTACTGCTGTGTGGTTAGGACTCCCATGAGAAAGAGTGAATGGATTACTGGTAACACTAGTAGGGATATAGGCTTGCTGTCTTTGGTGCCCAAAGTTTCCATTCCACTCTTGATGCCCAGATCCAAAGTGCTGAACCTGACTGAAGTTCAAATGCTGCTGCTGGAATGCTGATGTTAATTTTTGATGACGACTACCCATGGCAGAAGGCTGGTTTGATCTTTCAGGGGCAGATCGTCCTTTTACTAATGGCTGGCATGTAGAATCTGTGTTGGCCATTTGCTGATCGGCTTTTAATCCACTTTCTATTCCCATTGGTAGCACAACAGTGCAAACAGATGGCTTGGCTTCTGAGTCAGCACAAGTTACCAGTTCTGTGTCCTGATGAGTGTCCTCTGCATAATTGCTCTCTGCAAATGGACTGTCCTGCCCAGAAGAGTCAGACGTTGGAGAGCCATCCACAGTGTCACAACCACTTTCTTGTTCATCATCTGACATACTGTTCGGACTTTTGCAAGGGGATGGGCTAGACTGTGCTGAGCTGCTGGTGCTCAGGGTACTGTCTGGACTACTCAGGGAACACATCCGATCAATATCCAAAGTGCTCTGGCAAGCCTCACAATCTAGACTGCCTTTGCATTCTCTGAGTGAATGACGTGGTGATGTCTCTTCATCATCAGTGTCACTACTAATAGTGATCACACTCACTGCAGGACTTGGGGAATTAGCGATGATTATAGTTTGCCACTGTTTGTCTGCAACTGATGAATCGGAGTGTTGTATTATAGATGCTTCACAACAGTTTCTTGCCTCTCCTTCTGAACTGTGATTTTCCTGTGTTTCTATGCAACTTAGTTCCTCAACTTCCTTCCCATTTATTACCTTTGGAGAAATAAATGTTGAATGTGGAATATTGGTATTCTGTAATGAGTTACTCCTGTTCTGGCACAGCTTATTTTTCTTGGTAGTGGCAGGCTGAGGCCAGACAACATGTGTGATGCCCACACTAATAGGTTGAGGAGCTGATAAAGTTATTTGATTGGTTAGAGAGGTTGTGGCATCACCAAATTGTAATGACTGCTGTGTGAAATAACTTTCCCCTAGTCTCTAGGCCTCTGTGAGCCAGCCATGCTTTCAGAAGGGAGTGATGCAGCAGCAGGAGGCATGGGAGGTACCTGCTGCCAGGCAGGCACCAGCATCTGCTGTGTTCTTCCAGACCAAGTCTGAGAAAGAACTGGTTGGATCTGCAGTGGCTCCATGGCTGGGGCCTAACTTACAAGAGGAGTAACTGGTAGGTTTACCATGTGCAGCAGGAATACCTTGAATAGCTGGGGGACAGATAATCAGTGTCTGATGGAAGGCATCACCACGACTGCACTGTGCCATTCCCCCCTGCAAAGGAATCCCATGGTGCACAACGGAATGAGCAGATGTGGTCAATGCCTGACTTCTCAATGTTGCAATTTTAGTAAAATTGGCTGTTAGTGTGGCAGTAGTACTTGAAGGTCTTTTTTTTTCTTTTAAAAAAAACATTTTATTAGCATTTTCCATGATTCTAAAAAAAATTCCATGTTAATTCCTTCCCTCCCCCCACTTTCCCATTTGAAATTCCATTCTCAATCATATTACCTCTCCATCACAATCATTGTCCTTACATATATACAATATCAACCGATTAAGTACCCTCCTCCCTTCCTTTCTCTTCCTTTTATGTCTCCTTTTTAACTTACTGGCCTCTGCTTTCCATGAATTTAAGTAGCATATGTTGGAAAGCAAGAGCAAAATGAAATTACAGAGCAGAGATAAGCATCCTGACATTACTTTTCTATTCCAAAGTTGTTTGTTTTTCCATAGAAAATTTACCCATTTGTAAAACACAAGGTGATCAACTTTTGTGTTTATTTAACCTGGTTAAACCTCCAATTACATCTGTACTTATGACTTTGTGACCCACCTAACATAGGCATCACCTGTGTCTAATGTAAGATGAATTTAGATTAAGACTATGTCCCTATATAAAACTTTTAGAGTATCCTTAAGTGTCTGTAAACAGTTGAAGAATCTCTAACTTTAGGCATGGCATTTAGGTTTAGCCTGAAAATTCTTTCCTACATACACACATCTTTATCCACATGCTTTGACATTCTCAGTACCACTCAAAAAGCATTTTTAATGAGCATTCTATGTCCCAACATTGAAAAATTCTTTTCCAGTTCCTTCAATCAATTCATCTCACCCTGTCATTAATTCTTTTTTTAATTCATTTTTTTTATTCCCCCGAGGGGGTGCACCATTCCAGGAAGTACTGCAATACCAGGTCGATGCATGGAGTGGATGGAGTATGCTCCTATTCCAACTCCAAGCTCCAAAAATCCTTTTAATATATTGTCCATGGATAGAGGACATATCAGATATTAGACTGATAAAAACAGATACTACACTTGATCTTAGCCAAAAGGCTGAGAAGTGATTATCATTCTTATAAGGCTATTAAAAACCTAAACCAAATTGATTAATCCTATTACTAAAAAGAAAGCAGTCTTAATACAATTTTATATCATTAATACCAATAACACACTTGGCAATGATTTTATTAGGAGTAGCTAAGGCAAATTGTGTTGTTATCTTAAGGCAGGCTGGCTCAGAAGTCAGATCAGTTACCTCCTACTTTTAAGTAACAGGACATTACAATCTTTTTTTTTAAAATATCGGACAAATTATAAGTTACCTCTTTAGAGGAAGTTCTGTTGTTTTAAATGATCCACTATGTAAGGTGAAGTTGACCTAGAACAAATATCTGGCAAATTCATTCCTGTAAAAGACATTTAACTTTTCCTTTTTAACTTCTATGCTTACGTCTTTGATTTCCTTGAAATAGTTCTCTAGAGGATAAAGGAATGTCACCTGCATCTGTCTCATCTCTTTAGTTACAGACAGTCACAAACATGACACGACTGGCAAGCACAATGAGCACACATAAACACATATACACATATACACACGCATAAAAAGAACAAATCCTCCTGATAAAATTTAAAAATTTGCTTAAAAACTTGAAGCAATCTCAATTTCTTGTGTTTTTAAAATATCTTTTACTATGGCAATTAGCTCCTTTATACTCTTTGCTAAAAAATTTTTTTTTCCTTAACCCGTGTTCCTTCTGCCTTGAGAGAAGTTTTAAGCCTTTCAACAATTGATGCTTATTTAGGATCTGTCCCATGATAGAAAAGAAAGAGGAGAAATGGCAAAACCAGAGGGCAACATTCCCTAGGGGTTCCTCAATGGGCCTGACTGCAATTTTAAGATCTGGCAGCAACTCTAAGAGCATTTACTGGCTGTTGCATGCCCAGTTTTGTTGATAGGAAGAGAGGCTAAATAGGAGGTTTGCCTGTAGTGTCCTCTATGCAGACCTTCACTCACCCCTAGAGTGGGGTGGCGGACTAATGGCTGGGACGGCCGTCCACTCTAGTGACATTCAGGTCTTTCGTCATACCTCGGGCCTCACGTTTGGGCGCCATTTGCCCCAAGCAGCGGAGAGTCGAATAAAGAAGCAAGGTGAAAATCAACCTGAATGAAAGAAGGCAAAGAAACACAAGAAGGAGACCATGCTAGATATTTGTCACGGCCTCGAGAGTTTATTCTTACATGTAGGTTTATATAGGGTTGTAGGGGGAAGGGGTCGTGGTCAGGGCAAGGAGATGTAGGGGGAAAGGGATGTGGCCAGGGCAAGGAGTTGTAATTAGAGGGGATGTAATTAGGTGTTCATCTAATCTTGCCTAACTGGCTTAATGTCCTGACTGCACCAGGCTTCACATCCTGACCATAAACTAGCCTTTTGCAAAAGATAAGATTCTGTAAGCAGTCTGCTGACTGGTTCCAGAAGTACCTAACAGAAAGCGGGATAGACCAGCTTTCTGAGTAATGAGTCAGTTTATGAGCAGGCCCAGGCAAAATGGAGAGGCTTTTGCTCTAAGGCTCCCGACACCTACCCTTGGATATGTCCCCATTTCTCAATATATGAAAGATTCATTTTCTTCTTCAGCCTCACCAGATATTGTAAGTTCATCTGATAATCTTATGAACAACTCTCTCACCTGAGTAACCTTTCCACACCATAGAAGCACTTTGATTTGATCCTAACGGTCTTAAACAAGGAATGATTAAACATATTTCCTCCTCGTTTTTATTGGGAGAAATACAGATGTCATTGTTTGCTAATGACAGGCCAGGTTAAAAAATAACTGCCAAAATGTGTTCTAAATTATCAGATATACTAGTGTACATTTAAGCAGCAATTAATTAGTTATTCAATTTCCCAAATATTTACCAAAGTTTGTCCTTAAGCTTTTAATTTACTAGTGCCAAAGGCAAATGATGTCCAGCAAAATTTCGTGTGCTCAGATGCTGCTCACATATTCTTTTTCATTAAACCAATAATCATTTCTCATTGAATTTTCTTTTTTTAAATTTTTATTAGCATTTTCCATGATTATAAAAAATTTTCCCATGATAATTCCTTCCCTCCTCCCCAACACTTTCCCCTTTGAAATTCCATTCTCCATTATATTACCTTCCCATCTCAATCATTGTACTTACATATATACTATATCAACCTATTAAGTTCCCTCCTCCCTTCATTTCTCTTCCCTTTATGTCTCCTTTTTAACTTACTGGCCTCTGCTACTAAGAACATTCATTCACACGCAGAAGACCAATCATCTGTAGCTAGGATCCACATATGAGAGAGAACATGTGGCACTACGCTTTCTGGGCTTGGGTTACCTCACTTACTATACTCCTTTCCAGGTCCATACATTTTTCTGCAAATTTCATAACTTCATTTTTCTTTACCGCTGAGTAGAACTACATTGTATAAATGTGCCACATCTTCATGATCCACTCATCAGTTAAGTGATATCTAGGCTGGTTCCATTTCCCTGCTATTATAAATTGAGCAGCAATAAACATGGCTTTTTTTTCCTTAGGGAAATGAGATGATTCCTTTGGATATATGCCTAGGAGTGCTATAGCTGGGTCATATGGTAGATCAATCTTTAGCTGTTTTAGGAACCTCAACACTGATTTCCACATGGCTGGACCAGATTGCATTTCCACCAACAGTGTAGAAGAGTTCCTCTTTTTCCACATCCCTGCCAACATTTATGATCATTTGTTTTCATCATAGTGGCCTATCTGACAGGAGTGAGATGGAATCTCAATGTAGTTTTAATCTGCATTTCCCTGATGACTAGGGATGAAGAACATTTTTTTAGATGCTTATATGCCATTCGTATTTATTCCTTTGAGAATGCTCTATTTAGCTCCATAGCCCATTTTTTGATTGGCTTGTTTGATTCTTTATTATTTAAGTTTTTGATTTCTTTGTATGTCCTAGAAATTAATCCTCTATCAGATATATAGCTGGCCAAGATTTTTTCCCATTCTGTAGGTTGCCTCTTTGCTTTTTTCATTGTGTCATTTGCAGTGCAAAATCTTTGTAATTTCATGAGGTCCCAGTGATTAATCTGTGGTTTTATTGCCTGAGCAATTGGGGTTGTATTCAGAATGTCTATGCCAAGACCAATAAGCTGAAGGGTTTCCCCTACTTTTTCCTCTAGCAGTTTCAGACTTTCAGGTATGATGTTAAAGTCTATAATCCATTTGGACTTATTTCTTGTGCATGGTGAGAGAGAAGAATCTATTATCACCCTTCTGCTGATATATATCCAGTTTTCCCAACACCATTTGTGGAAGAGGCTGTCTTTTCGCCAATGAGTATTTTTGGCATTTTTATCGAATATCAGGTGGCTGTAGCTACTTGGGCTTACATCTGGGTCCTCTATTCTGTTCCACTGATATACGTGTCTGTTTCTGTGCCAGTACCATGCTGTTTTCGTTACTATGGCTCTGTAGTACAGGTTAAAATCAGGTATGGTGATGCAACCAGCCTTATTTTTGTTCTCAGTATTATTTTAGATATTCGAGGTTTTTTGTTATTCCAAATGAATTTTTCAATTGTTTTTTCTATTTACATGAAGATTACTTTTGGAATTTTGATAGGGATTGCATTAAATGTATAGATTGCTTTTGGTAAGATTGCCATTTTCACAATATTGATTCTTCCACTCCAGGAACAAGGGATGTTTCTCACTTGAGTGTTTTAAAGTTATCATTGTAGAGATTCTTTACTTCCTTGGTTAGGTTTATTCCAAGATACTTTATTTACTTTTTTTTTTTTTGATGCAATTGTGAATGGGAGTGATTCTCTGATTTCATCCTCTGTGTGTTTGTTGTTAGCATATATGAAGGCTACTGATTTCTGTGTATTTATTTTGTATCCTGATAAGTGGCTGTAGGTTTTGATCAGATCTAACAGTTTGCTAGTAGAGTCTTTAGGGTCCTTTATGTATAGAATCATGTCATCTGCAAATGATAACTTTGTCTCTTCCTTGCCAATTTGTATACCTTTTATGTGTGCCTCTTGCCTTATTGCTATGGCTAAGACTTCCAAAATTACATTAATTAAAAGTGGGAACAGTGGATACCTTTGTCTTGTTCCTGATTTTAGTGGAAAAGCTTCCAGTTTTTCCCCATTCAGTAATATGTTGGCTGTAGGCTTGTCATAAATAGCTTTTATTATATTGAGATATGTTCCTTCTATTCCCAGTCTCTGTAGGACTTTTATCATGAAGGGATGTTGGATTTTGTCAAGGGCTTTCTCTGCGTCCAATGAGATGATCATGTGATTGTTGTCCTTCAATATGTTTATATAATGTATTACATTTATAGATTTGCGTATATTGAACCATCCCTGCATCTCTGGGATAAAGCCTACTTGGTCAGGGTGAATGATCTTTTTGATATACTCTTGTATTCTGCTTGCCAATATTTTGTTGAGAATATTTGCATCTATGTACATGAGGGAAATTGGCCTGTAATTTTCTTTTTTTGTTCTATCTTTGCAGGGTTTTTGTATCAAGGTGATGCTGGTCTCATAGAAGGAGTTTGGTAGAATTCCTTCCTTTTCTATTTCCTGGACATGCTGAAGAAGCAATGGTGTTAGCTCTTCCTTAAAAGTCTGGTAAAATTCAGGAGTGAATCCATCTGGGCCTGGGCTTTTTTTAGTTGGGAGATTGATAACTGTTCAGATCTCCATGCTTGTTATAGGTCTATTTAAGTGATTAATCTCATTATGATTTAATTGAGGTAGTTCATATAAATCAAGGAAAGCATCCATTTCTTTCAGATTTTTATACTTTGTGGAGTATATGCTTTTATAGTATGTCCCTATGGTTTTTTGAATTTCTCTGGAATCTGTTGTGATGTTACCTTGTTCATCTCTGATTTTATTAATTTGTGTCTCTTCTCTCTTTCCTTTGGTCAGATTTGCTAAGGGTTTATAAATCTTGTTTATCCTTTCAAAGAACCAACTCTTTGTCTCATTAATTCTTTGGATTGATTTTTTCTTTCTATTACATTAATTTCTGCCCTAATCTTTATTATTTCTTCCCATCTACTGATTTTTGGTTTGCCTTGTTCTTCTTTTTTCAAGGCTTTAAGGTGAAGCATTAGGTCGTTTACTTGTGACCTTTCTAATTTCTTAACATAGGCACTTAAGGCTAAAAATTAACCTCTTACAACTGCCTTCATTGTGTCCCAGACATTTTGGTATGCTGTGTTCTCATTATCATTTGACTCTATAAATTTTTTGATTTCCTTCTTGATTTCTTCATTGACCCATTCATCATTTAGTAGTGTATTGTTTAGTTTCCATGATTTTGTGTATGCTTATAGCCTTTCTTGCTACTGATTTGTAGTTTAATTCCATTGTGGTCAGATAGATTGCAAGGAATTATTTCAATTTTCCTGAATTTGTTAAGATTTGCTGTGTGTCCTATTACATGGTGCATTTTAGACAATGTTCCATGTGCTGCTGAAAAGAATGTATATTCTGCAGCCTTTGGATGAAATGTCCTGTATGTATCTGTTCAGTCCATTCCTCCTATGACCTCATTTAGTCCAGATGCCTCTCTGTTTATTTTTTCCTGGGATGACATGTTAATTGATGAGAGTGGGTGCTAAGGTCACCCACCACCACTGTGTTTGGTGTTCCTGTGACCTTAGTTCTAATAGTGTTTGTTTGATGAATTTGGGAGCCCCCATGTTAGGTGCATATGTGTTTAGGATTGTAATGTCCTCCTGTTGGAGTGTACCCTTAGTCAATATAAAGTGACCTTTCCTTATCTTTCTTGACTAACTTTGGACTATAGTCTACCTTGTCAGACATTAGGATAGCAACCCCTGCTTGTTTTCTAAACCCATTTGCTTGAAAAAGCATTTTCCAACCCTGCACCCTAAGATAATGTCTATCCTTTGTAGAAAGGTGAGTTTCTTGGAGACAACAAATTATAGGATCCTGATTTTTAATCCAGTCTACAAACCTATGTGTTTTCGTTGGGGCATTGAGGGCATTGATATTAAGAGATATTATTGAAAGGTGTGCATTTATGTTTGCAATTTTTTTTTGTAGTTCTGGTTCTATCTGTGCTCTCTTGTGTTAACTAGTATTTGCGTATTGATTGTTTTCTCTAGGTTCCTTATATGTGTGCTTTTCCTTTTCTTCAGCATGAAGGATTTTTTCAATTATTTTTTGTAGAGCTGGTTTTGTCTTCCTGTACTCCTTTAACCTCTTTTTGTCATAGAATGTCCTTATTTCTCATCTATTTGAATGGATAGCTTTGTAGGATAAAGTAACCTTGGTTGACAGTTGTTATCTTTCAGAACTTGGAATATATCACTCCAAGCCCTTCTGGCTTTTAAAGTTTGTGTTGAAAAATCTGCTGCAATCTTGATGGGTTTGCTTTTGTAGATAACTTGATTTTTCTCTCTAAGTGCATTCAATATTTTTTCTTTTGTTTTTGTGTTTGGAAGTTTGATTATAATATGGTGAGGAGAGTTTCTTTCCATGTTTTTGCTGGCTGGAGTTCTAAAGGCTTCCTGTATCTGCATTGGCACTTCTTTTCCAATTTGGGGGAAATTTTTCTTCTATGATTTTGTTGAAGACACCTACTATGCCTTTGGAGTGGAATTCTTCTCCTTCTACTATGGCCTGAAGTCTTATATTTGATCTTTTCATTGTGTCCCGAATATTTTGAAATTCCCACTCATACTTTTCTTTAAATTTGTCTTTCTCTTTGTTGGACTGTATTAGATCTGCCACCTGGTCTTCCAGCTTAGATATTCTGTCCTCTCCTTCATCCATTCTACTGGTGAGATTTTCTCCAGAGTTTTTTTTTGTTTTTTTTTTTTTCATTAACTGTGTTCTTCATTGCTAGTAATTCTGACTGGTTTTTCTTGATTATTTTTATTTCCTTATTTATGTTTTTTTAAAACTTTTATTAGCAATTTCCATGATTATAAAAAAATATCCAATGGTAATTCCCTCCCTCCCCCCACATTCCCCTTTCAACGTCCCTTCTCCATTGATTTCCTCTTTGAGTTCCTCTTTGACTCTTTTGATTTGTTCTCTGACTTCTTTGGACATATTTACATTCATTCTTTTGAAATTTTTCTCAGGCATTTCCTCTAAATCGTTCTCACTGGAGGTCATATCTGATGCATTAATACTTTAAATGGATTTATATCATCTCGCTTTTTAGTGTTTCTTGTGCTATAATGTATACTTTTTTGTTTCTTTGTTTTTTTGAGGTAGGGTCTCACTTTGGTCCAAGCTGACCTGGAATTAAGTATGTAGTCTCAGGGTGGCCTCGAACTTATGGTGATCCTCCCACCTCTGCCTCCCAAGTGCTGGGATTAAAGGCATGTGCCACCATGCCTGTCATACATTTTTGCATCTTGGATTAAGTTAATGCTTGGATTTTGTGGTGGTTTGATTCAGGTGTCCCCCATAAACTTAGGTGCTCTGAATGCTAGGTTCCCAGCTGATGGGTATTTGGGAATTAATGCCTCCTGGAGGGAGTGTATTGTTGGGGGCGGGCTTAAGGGCTTTATAACCAGTTTTCACATGCCAGTGTTTGGCACACCCTCCTGTTGCTGTGGTCCATCTTATGTTGGCCAGGGGGTGATGTCCACCCTCTGCTCATGCCATCGATTTCCCCTGCCATCGTGAAGCTTCCCCTCGAGCCTGTAAGCCAAAATAAATCTCTTTTTCCCAGAAGCTACTCTTGGTTGGGTGATTTCTACCAGCAATGTGAACCGGACTGCAACAGTAAAGTGGTACCAGGAGTGGGGTTGCTGCTGGACACCTGACTGGTTTCAGCCTTTTGGAGCTGATTTTCAAGAGGAATGTGGAAGGAGTTGAAACCTTGGCCTAAGAGATGCTTTGCAGTGCTGTAAGTAAAGCTTGATGGACTATTCTGGTCAGAGCTGAAAGACCTGAAGGCAGTAAGAACTATGGACTGTGAGTTTTGTCTTATGAGGGTGAGAAAAAGCTTTGCCTGGACTGGGCTAGCAGTTTGTGGGAGATCTTGCTCTTATGCCCGTGTCCTGAGAAGTTGTGCAGGGTTGCTTTGCATAGAAATGAACTGGTGTGAGCACAGGAATATGGCACAGAAGAAAAATCTTTGGGTGAACTGTTGCCCATTCAGCTGCAACTGAGAGATTACAACCTTTGAGACTGGGCTAGCTGACTTGTGCTGGGGCAACAAGAAGAATGTAGACTCTTTTGAAGGGGCCTGAGTGCTCAAGGAGTCCTGTTCTTCAAAGTCTGCTTAATTCCCCCCTGGATTAACAAATTGGCGCCCTACCTGGTATCATGGAGTATAAGAAATGCTGGAAAGAGTGTCATTGAGTTTGCAACACGGTCTTGTGTTTTGGAAATGGCCATGGGCAGTGTGAAGCGGGTTTGCCTGTTGCCTGCATAGAGATCCCATGGGGCCATGAGGATGAACCGTGCATTGCAGTGGAGACCCAGTGGAGATGCCGGGACCATGAGATGGCTGCCGAGGAGCTGCCGGCCCCGATGAAGTTTCCCAGGACTGTGAGTAGGCTAGCTGGAGGGGCGGAGTTGGAATGCCAGAGACTTGTTGCTGGTTAGAATTATCGGACTTTTGAAGATTTGTCACTGGCTAAAGTTGCTGTACTTGAAGCTACAGAGTTTGATGTTTGCCCTGGTTGTTTTAAATCTTGTATTGGTTGAATGTTTCTTTGCTATGCCCAATGCCATCTTTGCTGTATGAATATTTATTCTGTGCTATTATGGGTTTTTTGAGTTTATTTTTTGGTATTATGGCTCAGTTAAAAGATCTTAAACTATGGGGATGTATGAACATCATTGAGATTGATAAAAACTATTGGGACTTTTAAAGTCAGACTGAAAGCATTGTATTTTACATCATCTATGGATATCAGTTTATGGGGGCCAGGGGCGGAATGTGGTGGTTTGATTCAGGTGTCCCCCATAAACTTAGGTGTTCTGAATGCTAGGTTCCCAGCTGATGGATATTTGGGAATTAATGCCTCCTGGAGGGAGTGCATTGTTGGGGGCGGGCTTAAGGGCTTTATAACCAGTTTTCACATGCCAGTGTTTGGCACACCCTCCTGTTGCTGTGGTCCATCTTATGTTGGCCAGGGGGTGATGTCCACCCTCTGCTCATGCCATCGATTTCCCCTGCCATCGTGACGCTTCACCTTGAGCCTGTAAGCCAAAATAAATCTCTTTTTCCCAGAAGCTACTCTTGGTTGGGTGATTTCTACCAGCAATGTGAACCGGACTACAACAGATTTTCAAGCTAGCTGTGTATTCTTAACTGTATCAATTGATTTGATGTTATATATTTTCAGGGTAGGAGCTTAAGGTGTTAGGTGTGGCTCTTAAGACTCTCAGAGTATCTACAAAGGTGCTCCTAGGGGTTGAGTTTCCCTGCTATGGGAGTATTCAAGAGGTTGAGTGGAATAAAATAGAGGTAGATTCTAAATTTAACTAAACACTATACACATTCAATCAAAAACAGCCCCAAGTATGTATGCCAGAGTAGTTATTATAACAACCAGATCCTCTATCAACAGAGAGGTTAAGATTTCTGCTCTGTTGAGGGATCCAAGTCAGCTTGTGACCAAATGAGACCCTTCCCTGGTGCAATCCCTGTTACCTTGGATGATTTTGGTCTCAGTCAAGTTTCTGCCTGGGTCGTTGGGCTGCTGTTTTGATTTCTGGAGCTGTGCACTGGCTTTCCTGCAGGGTAAACTGACCCTGGCAACTGTGGCCCTGCATATCATCACACCCGCTGCTGGAACTGCTGCTTCTATAGCTGCCTCTGCTGGGTCTGTTGCTGCTGCTGCGGAAGCTGCAGCTGCTGAGTCCACCACCGCTGCTGCCACTGCAGCTGCTGCTGCTGAGTCTGCCGCTGCTGCCGCTACTGGGTCTCCTGCTGCTGGGCCTGCCACTGCTGCCGCTACTGGATCTGCTGCAGCTGGGGCCACTGTTACCAGTGACGGAGCCACTGATGTTGCTGCCAGACTTTGCACCTGCTTGGGTCCTGCTGTCAGCTGAATTTGGAGTGGCTGTGTCCCAGGACTGCTGCTCTGTTCGCTGAAACTGGACACACACAGTGCGGGAGGGGAGGGAGCCACACCTGCTCTAGTTCTCTTGCTTTTCCACGTGTTCTTCTACCTCATGGTCTGCTCCTCTGTTGCTCACTGCTGCTCTCCCTTCACGTTTCTTGAGTTGCAGAGAGCTCTGGTGTGAGTGGAAGCTTCCCACACCTGGCTTTTCCTGCAGCTGGAGCCGAGTCTGGTGGCTTTCTCGTACGCCGCCACCACCGCCACGGTTGGCAGATCTGCCAGGGCCACTTTTGCTGGCCTGTGAAGGCTCTGGGTGCTCTGGATCTCTTCTACTTCTCCGCTGCTGCTTCAATTTCATATACACCTCACTTTTTAGAAAAAGTGTCTATTTTGCTGAGTTTTTTTGGTCTTTTCCCCCCTAGGCTGTTTTGGCGTGGTACCTACGCACATCTGAATTTTCTTTTACTGTGTTTTCAAACCCTTTTTTGTTTTGTTTTTAAGATGTTATTGTTTTTTTTCCTAATGTATTTTTCAAACATGTTTCCAATTCTACAGTTTGCCATTTCTTCTTTCTGGGAGACCAGAGGGGCTGGGGTCATAGTCCTTTGTGGGAGTGTTTGCCTTGCCAGCACAAAACTGTAGATTATATTCAAGACATGGTTGGGGCTACCGAGTGAGTACCAGGTCAGCCTGGGCTAGAATGATATGCTATCAGGAAAAAACAATACCAAAAAGAAAGGAAAGGAGGAAAAGGCCAATGCTCAAAAATGTTAATAATCATTAGAATTGAAATCAACACCTCAATCACATGCTGCTGAACCTAATGTCTTAACAGAAATTTACAACACTCAACAGAACTTGTAGCAGAATAATTTCAGCAGAAACTAACAAAATAATTTTAGATAGTTTAGTTAGGAATATTATCATGTAAGAGCCTATGGAAATATTCTACATAACACATATTTAAAATTTAGTAGTGATCTGTGGCCAGTTCTGCTAGTGCAGGACTATTCTCCAAGCTATGAAGGATGCAATGGTCATTTGAATGTAAATGTCGCCAATAGCCTCAGGTAGTTTTGATTGAGCTTCCTGCTAAGTTTCCAGCTAGTGTTAGTGGAGCCCTGCTATAAGAAGTATATTGCTATGGGCAGACCTTGGGGTAGAGGATTCCAACCCTACTATGTGTTCAGAGTCATACTGTGCCAAATCAGATTCTAGTATTAACTTGTGATATTAAAACACTATACAGGGCTGGAGAGATGGCTTAGCAGTTAAGCGCTTGCCTGTGAAGCCTAAGGACCCCGGTTCAAGGCTCTGTTCCCCAGGTCCCACGTTAGCCAGATGCACAAGGGGGCGCACGCGTCTGGAGTTCGTTTGCAGAGGCTGGAAGCCCTGGCGCGCCCATTCTCTCTCTCTCCCTCTATCTGTCTTTCTCTCTGTGTCTGTCGCTCTCAAATAAATAAATAAAAAATTAAAAAAACAAAACAACAAAAAAAAACACTATACAGAAGTAAAACAGAATGGCATTAAAATATAAATTTAATAGTCTATGCATCTTACAAATTCATCAGAAGAACTCTCTATTACCTTTTAGTTATTGACAACAAAAAGGTGTGGATCCTCTGTTTATACTCAGCATCCCCAGCTACTTTTGAAACTAAGACCAGAGGCTTTATTTAGTCTAATATTTCAATGATATCATGGGCTACCTGTTCAGTACTGCGTCAAGGGAAGTAAGAAGAAGGTAGGTATGAAGAGAACCACAACTTGGGTGGACTGTTTTTAGACTATAGCAAAAGCTAACATACTGCCAGAAGAATTGGAGAGACCATGTTCCACATACTTATGTTTTCTTATCTGCATACTAATTATACTTAATAATGGTTTTTATTAGACCATTTTAAACATACACACAAAGCATTTTATTTTTTTTTTGTTTATTTTCATTTACTTATTTGATCATGACAGACAGAGAGAGAGAGAGAGAGAGAGAGAGAGAGAGGGAGGGAGAATGGGCATACCAGGGCTTCCAGCCACTGAAAATGAACTCCAGACATGTGTGTCCTCTTGTGCATCTGGCTAACATGGGTCCTGGGGAACCGAGCCTCTAACCAGGGTCCTTAGGCTTCACAGCCAAGCACTTAACCACTAAGCCATCTCTCCAGCCCACAATGCATTTTTATGACATCCACATAATTATCCTGTATGGTTCCCAATCCATACTCAATGCCTCCCCTCCTTATCAGTCTTCCTTCCCTTTTGTTTTCATGCCTTTTTTGTGATATAATGTGTTTAATAGAGCTGCCTGCAGGATACATGGTGAGGAAATATTACAGGATTAAATGATTCTGTATTTAGGGCTCCCCACCAGTGGCTATATCACTGAAGAAAATTTCTCTCCTCCCAATGTTTAGCAGCTAGCCTCTCTTGCTAGGGAAAGAAAACACCTGATTAGAAGCAGCTTATTAAAGGAAAGTACTGTAACAAACTCAATTTTCCACGATTTAGTGACTAAAAAACCATTCATAACAGGCTGGAGGGATGGCTTAGTAGTTAGTTAAGGCACTTGCCTGTAAAGCCAGAGGACCCAGGTTTGATCCCTCAGGACCCATGTAAACCAGATGCTCAAAGTGATACATGCTTCTGAAGTTTAATTGCAGCGGCTGAAGTCCCTGGTATACCCATTCTCTCTCTCTCTCTCTCTCTCTCTCTCTCTCTCTCTCTCTCTCTCTCTATCTCTATCTCTATCTCTCTCGCCCCCTCTTTCTTTCTCTCTACAGATAATATCTAGAAGATGGTAAACCATATCCTCAAACATGGTTAATAAATTCAGAGAAGTCAATGTAAATTTTACATTTAAATAATGCACAATTAAACGGTATTACTTTCCTGAAGTTTAAGGCCATTAAGCTGGAAGTGCCCATGCTATTTTCACCACAAGGTTATATAACCCAAATAATGTACTGATATTTTATACAAGGTGGTTTACAGGACATGCTTACTAAGATTTTAATGGCATAAGCCAATATGAAGAGTAAACCAACACTTTATTCCCTTTATATGTGGCAAGAAAATCTAACTAATATTATCACACAATGTAGGGGAAAGACAAAATCCCTACAAGTTACATGTGTGTCAAATCTCTTCACTGTTCTTTTTGTTTGTTTGTTTGTTTTTGTTTTTCCAATGTGCAGTCTCATTCTAACCCAGGCTGATCCGATATCCACTTGGAGGTCTCAGGGTGGCCTTGAATTACAGCAGGCCTTCTACATCTGCCTCCCAAATTTAGGTATTAAGGGCATGTGCAACCATGCTGGCCTTCTTGATATTGATTTTTAAACTTTATAATAAAATATAAAAACCTTGTTCAACCCTCCAGAAGTACCGGGTTCATACAGCATCATAATACCTGGATTCAGTAATAAGAGTCGGTTTCAAACAACAGAAACACTGTAAATAATTGTATAGGCAGACAGTGTGGTGAGAGAGGAAAGTAGGTGGAGCCTGGAAGTCATTCCTCCCTGCAGATCACACCTTCAGGCCCTCTCCAAAAGCTAACAGTTCCTGGGCCCATGGGTGTCCTCAGAACAACTCATTTATCCATTCTGAAAAGTGGTCCAAACACTCCAAACATCATAGTGTGACATGTACTAAAATGAAGTTTACCTCTGCAACATTTTACACTCAGAATGTAAATTAATTATGGTATGAACCAAGCAAATGCTATAATTATCCTTGTCTGGAGTTCTTCTAACTCTCTATGAAGTGTTAGTGTAAGGGCTCAGTTAAGAGGGGTGCACAATGCAGATTTCTATTCAACGAAAATCTCTCAGACTTTCTAACAACTTATAGCAAAGAAAATAGTATTAACATCTCATACAACCATCTCCTGCACAAAACTGTGTCCCCAGAAATTGGTTGTATATTATTTTGTTTTATTTTGTTGTATTTATTGGAGCTAGATGCCATGGTTCACAGATCCTCAACCCGCTGATCCCAGGGCTTCCCCTGTAGCCCATGCCCTCAGGGTGTCTCCACCCCATGCTGGGATACAACCTACCCCCCAGAGTCTATCTCAGCTTACCCACCTTCACGGTGGAGGACTGGACAGGTTCCTGACCACAACCACCTCCACTGCCAACTTCCCAGGCCAGCCAGTGACAGTAGAGTGCACCTGTCCAAGTTCCAGAGCCCTACAGACTAAAGTTGTGCACTATCCCCAGATCATTGTTTTTTAAATATAATTTTATTATTTATTTGAGAAAGAGAGAGAGAGCACAACACAGAGAAAGAGGTATATATATAGAAAGAGAAAGAATGCATACATGAAGGCTGCAAATAAACTCCAGATGCATTGGCCACCATTGCTTGATTTCTGAGGTCCAACACCTATTTATTTATTTTCTATAAACATATCTTCTTTAAGCATTTTTTTCCCAAGGTGTGGCTTCACTCTACCCCAGGCTGAAGGCTGTACTCAAACTCACAGCAATCCTCCTACATCTGCCAAGATTAAAGGTGTGTGCCACTGTCAGAGACCATGACCTGGCTGCCCTGAGGACAAAAGAGAACTAGCAGCTCTCATGCAGCCCCTCCCCTGAGAACAAACAGCTGCTCGGGGAGATGTCACAAGAGAGATTCCAGAAATACCACAAGATGCTCCAGAAGATTATGGCCAGGTGGCCCTGCTTCCTCCTTCCTTGTACCCCCTCCCCCTTTGTCCCCTCCTTATTGCCCCACCTGCTGGTTGATTATAAAAGAGCTACAAAATCCAACATTAAACGAGACCTTGACAAATCCTCCGCTTGGTCTCCTTCTTCTTTTCTGCCCATTCTTTCAGGTTGCAGCCCTCCTCGACCACCCCATGTTAGATTGGTCCCGTGGGTCAGGGGCAATTGGCGCCCAACATGGGGCTCGAGGCACAGGTCCCAACTGGACGATAGACCGCATTGGAAATCTCCTCGGGATGCCGAGAGACATTTTGAAGAGTGCCCGCCATTTCATCGCTCCCGATTTCGGCTACGGCTCCCTGTAAGTCAGGATCCTTATTCTTCATTCTCGTCCGATTTTTAGAATGGGCCAAAAGCTTACTACAGAAGCTCTCTATCTTAGAGATTTAAAGAGCTCTCTCAGGGAAAGAGGGATAAGAGTTAAGAAAAAGGACCTTATTAAATTCTTTATCTTTATTGACAAGGTCTGCCCATGGTTCATTATTTCTGGTCCCGATATCCATCCTGGAAAATGCCAGAAGGTCGGCAAAGATTTAAATCGCCGCCTCCAAGAAGAGGGGCCCAATTCTGTCCTCTCCACAGTCTTTTCTTACTGGGGACTAATAAGAGACATAGTGGAGGAAGCACACTCAGACCCTGATAAACAACAACTCCTTTCTGTTGCAGAATACTGCCTCCATCCTCTTTCATGTAGCGCTTCTTTAGTTTCACTTTCCTCTCCTCCTGAAAAATCCCCTTGCCTGTCGGTCATTATCGATATAGGTTCTAACTCCAATAACTCTGGTGTTCCCCAAGCAGTAGAAAGGTTGTACCCGCCCTTGCCCAAGCACGCTAACCCCGTGTACACCCCTCATGAACCCGTTTTTTTCAAAAAATTGCGATCCCGAGCCTCTTGATCCAGGTGACACTACCTCGCTTGAGGAGGAGGTTGCTAAATAACATAATCCCGACTGGCCTCCCGCTGCATCGGCCCACCCTTTCAGACCACCCCCTTACCCCTCCCAGCTTTGTGCACCCACTCTATTACCCACTCTGATACCTCCAGGGGTTCATCCCTCTACCCTTACTGGTGCCAAAGAACATTTCACTAAACAGATAACTGAATTACGGGATGTGCTTAAGCTTCAAAAAGAGTTTTCTCAATTATCTACAGATTTAAGCTCTTTACAAGCTTCAATTAAGGAGACCATACTTAAACCCCCAAGTTCAACCACGACAAGGACCACTAAAAAGACTCTCGCCCTGCAGCGTTCCCTGGCCTTTCTGGTGGTTACACGCTCCACCATCGCCCCTCAGGTATCCTCTATGGATGCCCCACTGGAGGAATTTAATTCTCCCCTGGGTTCCGACAACAAGGATGAGACCTCCAAGGCTGAGGAGGGTCCTGATGACGCATTAATTCCCCCTATCAGAATCCCCGCTGCTGTCCCAGCCACTCAGGACCCAGACGTCCATTATCGCCCCCTGCGCTTTAAAAAGATAAAAGAATTTCATTCAGCAGTACAGACATATGGCCCAACGGCCCCTTTCACTCTTTCCCTCCTTGAAGATCTCTCTGGGGGGGGGGTCACAACCCCTGGAGAATGGACCCAAGTTGTTCAGTCTGTTCTAACCCGAGGACAATTTTTATCCTGAAAGGCAGACTTTAAGGATAGGTGCCAATCCATCGCTATAGTTAATCTAAGGGACCCTAATTTGCCCACTGCAAATTGGACCCTCAATAAGCTGACTGGCCAAGGTAGATATGCCACTGAAGCCTGCCAACGGGGCTTTCCTCCCGGCCTCCTGGCACAGACAGCCAATGCGGCCTTTGCTGCCTGGCGAATGATCCCTACACGGGGTTCTGTTACCTCCCCTTTGTCAAAGATTACTCAGGGTTCCCAAGAAGAATATACTCATTTTGTGGGCAGACTCACTGAAGCAGCAGAACGTATTCTCGGCCCAGGAGGCCAAGAATCCAAGTTCCTAAAACAACTAGCCTATGAAAATACAAATTCAGCTGGCAGGTCCGTCCATGCTTCCCCCTATAGAGCTTCAAACAAGCTGAAATCTCACTCATGTTGTTAACTGTAGCTTTCTCTATTGTTGCCCCTGCTGGCACTTACTTTGCATGCTCTACTGGTCTCACTCCTTACATTGTAACTTCCACCTTCTTAGCTCACAAAGATTATTGTGTCCTTGTACAACTCTTCCCTAAGCTAACAATACATTCCAAAGATGAGTTCCTCCATTTTTGGGAGGGAGGAACATCTCCATCACATGCCAAATGGGAGCCTATCACTGCCATCACTCTTGCTGTTATCCTGGGGTTGTGTGCCGCCAGAGCAGGCACAGGCATTGCTCCATTAGTCACCTCCCAACAACAATTTAATCAACTCTCTTTGGCAGTAGATAAGGACTTACAGCAATTACAAAAGGGTCTTCAAGACTTAAAGGACTCTATGGTATCTTTGTCTGAAATAGTCCTCCAAAACAGACATGGGCTAGACCTAGTCTTTCTACAAGAGGGGGTCTATGTGCTGCACTTAAGTAGGAATGTTGTTTTTATGCAGACAAAACTGGCCTAGTTCAAAATAGTATTGACAAGGTCTGTTCCAGTTTGGAGGAATGAAAGCGTATCCGGGAAAAGCAGGAGTCATGGTACCAAAACTGGTTCTCCACTTCTCCTCTGTTTTCCACATTAGTCCCCTCTATTCTTGGTCCCTTCGTAGGACTCCTCCTCCTTCTTTCTATTGGACCTTGGGCATTTAAACGACTAACTTCTTTTGTCAAAGAACAGGTTGATTCTGCCACCAGAAATTCAGTGTCTGACCATTACCACAGATTACAGCTAAAGAAGAAGAGGGCCAAACAGATGAGACACCCCTCGGCTCTCCTTCAGCCTGACTTGATTTTTCTCCCTTGGCTGACAACAGGTCATGGTTTCAATTCCCTAAATGGCTGCGAGGCTCCCAATGACGGGATCATTATGGTACCAAGCCCAGGGGAACACCGCTAAGCTATGGCCTCAGCCAGAGATGAGAATATTGTAGGGCCCATTCCCTGGAGGCCATCCACATAGCCTAAGACAGGTGGATCACCTTCCATGAGCTGTGATCGTGGCCAATGACAGAATTATCCAGGAGTAGGGGCAGTCCTCATAGCTTAAGACAGGCGGGCCATCTTCAGTAACTGGTGCTGGGATTGGAAGCATGCCATATAGCCTAGACAGGGTACCACGCCCATTTCAATTATACAAAGAGGGAGGAAATGTCAGAGACCTT
The DNA here is from genome assembly GCF_020740685.1 of Jaculus jaculus. Taxonomy (NCBI): domain Eukaryota; kingdom Metazoa; phylum Chordata; class Mammalia; order Rodentia; family Dipodidae; genus Jaculus; species Jaculus jaculus. The sequence continues at coordinate 208,053 of NW_025423493.1, forward strand.
GACCTGGCTGCCCTGAGGACAAAAGAGAACTAGCAGCTCTCATGCAGCCCTTCCCCCCCCCCCCCAGAACAAACAGCTGCTCTGGGAGAAGTCAAAAGAGACATTCCAGAAATACCACAAGATGCTCCAGAAGATTACGGCCATACTACTTCCTCCTTTCTTGTACCCCCACCCCCCTTTTCCCCTCCTTATTGCCCTACCTGCTGGTTGATTATTAAAGAGCTATAAAATCCAACATTAAACAAGACCTTGACAAATCCACCGCTTGGTCTCCTTCTTCTTTCCCACCCGTTCTTTCAGGTTGCAGCCCTTCTCGACCACCCCATGTTAGATTGGTCCCGTGGGTCGGGGGCATGCCACCACACCTGATAGAGTGAGAAAGAGAATAAATGGGCACACTAGGACCTCTAGCCATTGAAAACAAACTCCAGATGCATGTTTCTCCTTGTGCATCTGGCTTATGTGCGTGTGTCCTGAGAAATGGAAAATGGGTTCTTTGGCTTTGCAGGGAAGCACCTTATCTACTAAGCCATTTCTCCACATCTGGCTTAGTAATTTCAATGTTGTCCAGGCAAGTATGAAGACCTGAGTATGAATCACCAGCACTCACATAAAAGCTGTGTGTGATGGCAAATATCAGGATCCCAGAACTGGGGAGGTGGAGACAGAAGTCTCCCTGGGCTACTTGGTCAACTAGTCCAGCTGGATCAGTGAGCTCCAGGGTCTGTGAGAGACCTTGTCTCAAAGAATAATGTGGAGAGTAAATGAAGTCTGCACCTGACTTTGACTTCTGGCTGCCACATTTACCTGTACACAGCAGCATAAAACACATATGTGTGCCCACATGCATATGAACACATACATATTCCAAAAACAACAACAAAAAGCTGTTAAAGTGCTTGCCTGCAAAGTTGAAGGACCTAGGTTCAATTCCCAGTATCCACATAAAGCCAGATGCACAAGGTATTGAATGTATCTGGAGTTCATTTGCAGCGACTGGAGGCCCTGGCATACCCATTCTTTCCCCACCCCACCCCTCTTTCTCCCTCTAATTTGGTACAAATGCATCTGAGTTCATTTGCAGTGACTGGAGGCTCTGGCGTGCCCATTCTCTTTCTCTCTGCCCCTTTCTCTCTGTGTGTCTCTGTTTCTTTCTCTGTCTCTCTCTCTCTCAAAAAAAAATGTCACTATAGAGCTGCAGAGATGGTGGTGGCACACACTTTTAATCCTAGCACTTGGGAGGCAGAGGAAGGAGGATCTCCCTGAGTTCAAGGCCAGCCTTGGATTACATAGTGAATTCGAGGTCACCTTGGCCTAGAATGAGATCCTACTTCTAAACAACAACAAAAAGAATATCACCATAAGCTGAAAGAAACCTTTGTTTGCAGTGTCCAGAGCCCCATTGTGTTTGTTCATCCCTGCCACCTGCCAATAAATTAGAGAAAAACCTGTGACAGATGTTTTTCTCAACCTTTCCTATGACCACATCCTACAGTTTGCCTTTTCTCTTCTCATTTCCCTTGTCTTCTCAGCCCCTGCCACACTCATCTACTCAGAGCCACTTCCTATGGATCCTCAAGCTACCTCTCCTGAACCCCAGTTTGATTTCCTTTTATGAGCCACTCTCAACTCCAACTGAGAAGGAAGCAATCTCAATGAATAGGGAGGGGAGTCACATGATGGTGGGGGATTTGCAAGTCTAAAGGGAATTTCTGAACCCAGTCTGACAATGTTGCCTTGGAAATGTACTCAGTGTCCCCTCTTCTTCCCTTGGGCTCTGTTCAAAGGAGAAAGAGAGATTTTTTTTTCTTTTTTTGCATTATTATTATATGATCCAGGGGTTTTGCAAGCATAGATATAAATAGATACCACTTTTTAGGAGTGTGGTCCAAAGAGCTGCAGAGAGCAGCCATTTAAGAGTCTTTCAGGTGACCTTAGGTGTGAGATGGGATGGATGGAAATAAAGAAAGCTATTGTAGATAGTAATTTTTTCCCCTTCACATTTAAAATATATCCCCTCAGGAGTCTCTCAGCCTTCCTTTCCATAGTCTATAAGGATACTTTCTTGAAAGAGAAATTCAAATGCTATTTCTGATGTGTTCTTGACAGAATACTTAAGGCAACTTTAACAAGGCCTGTTTCTTGAAAAACAATGTATGTATGTATGTATGTATGTATGTGTATATATATATATGTGTGTGTGTGTGTGTATACACACACACACACACACACACACACACACACACACACACATGTGGCTGGAGAGATGGCTTAGCAGTTAAGGCACTTGCCTACAAGGCCAAAGGACCCAGGTTCAACTCCCCAGGACCCAAGTAAGCCAGATGCACAAGATGACACATGCATCTGGAGTTCATTTACAGTGGCTGAAAGTCCTGCCATACCCAATCTCTCTCTCTCTCTCAAGGAAATAAATAAAAATAAAAATAAATATTTACCTATCCTCTTTGAGGGAGAAAGAGAGAAGGACGGGGAGGGAGGTAGAGAATGGGCACATCAGGGTCTCTAGCTACTACTCTGGTTTATGTGGGTACTGGGGAATTGAACCTAGGTCCTAAGGCTTTTCAGGCAAATGCCTTAACCAGTAAGCCATCTGTTCTGCCCTACAAGGCCCTATTCTAACTAGAGTTTCAATGTTCCACCTGCCCTGTAAGCTTTATTTGATGTGCTCACGTATTTTCAAGTTCAAAGAAAAATTATTTTGGCTTAGCTAGGATGTGGTTTGCACATACCTGTAATCCCAGCCTTTAGGAGACAAAGGCAGGAGGATTTTGAGCTGCGTGTCAGCCTGGGATATATAGTAAAACCAGGCCTATTTAGAAAAAAAAAAAATGTCTGGAGAGATGGCTCGGTGGTTAAGATGCTTGCCGGCAACGCCTAATGACAGGGTTTGGTTCCCCAGTTCCCATGAAAAGCCAGATGCACAAAGTGGGGATGAATCTAGAATTGCAGCAGCTGGAGGCCCTAATGTGCTCATTCTCATTCCCATATATTCTCTCTCTCTCTCTCTCCCTCCCTCTCTCTCTCTCCCTCCCTCTCCCTCTCCCCGCTTTCTTCCTCCCCCCCAATATATTGCGAGATGATGGAGCAAAGTGTTGACATGTTATGACAAATGGCCCGGCGACATTACAGCTGCTGTTGAGCAGGTGGGAAGGTAACCCTGCGATTGTTTTGCAGGCACTGGTGGGTTAGGAAGGAGAGAGGGATGGGGGAGAAGAGGTAGAAGGTAACCCCCCAGGTTATTCTGCAGAAGGGGAAATTGAGGCACGGGTGGATTGGGAGGGAAGGAGGGAGGGATGTAGGGGATATGTGGCATAGGTTGGCCTGGAGGTTGTTATGCAGATGGGGAAACTGAGGCACAGGTGGGATAGGAGGGAGCGGTGGAGGTGCATAGGGGGCATGTAACCCTGCCAATTGTTTTGCAGACAGGGAAACTGAGGCACGGGAGGGTTGGAAGGGGGAAGAAGGGCGCAGCCAGGGCTGGGATGGTCAGTGCCCATGGACCAAGTGGCCGCAAAGGGACTGCGAGCCCACGTGCCCTGTCCCACCACAAGCGGGTGCGCAGGGCCGAGGCTGCCACGCGCACCCGTCAGTCAGCGTGGACGTGGGATGGCAGGTGCCGGCCGCCGCCCGGATTCTGGGCCGAGGGTCCTAGTTGTCAGACCCCTCCCCTGAGTCAGATTTCGCTGGAAGCTGCTCACCCAGAAGAACCCCGTCCACGTCGAAGACGAGGTGGGTGAGGGCCGAGGACTGGGCGCTGGCGCTGGAACCTCCACAGCGAGGAAGGGGCAGTTGGGGCGCGAAGAGCTGCGCGCGCCTCCCTGTTCTCCCGAGCCGGCCTGCGCACCCGCGAGGACCTTCCCTGCCTCCGTGTCCGCGTTGCACACGGCGTCGCGGCGCTCTCGCCCTGCATTGCGCATGCGCTCCTGCAGCAGGCGCGTTCCACCACGTTCACCACCCGCGGTGCTCCTCCAGCCCCGCGTCAAAGCCATAGACGCAACCGGGCCAGGAGCAGCTCTGCGCAGGTGCCCAGCAAGGGGCGAGCTGATGCGCACCTCTTGTTCCTTTCTGGCTGTGACCCAGATTCACCGCCCTCCACCTTTGTTTTTGCATGCATAGAAGCAAGCTGGTCTGCTTAGCCAGGGTCTTTCTGTGTTCGAATGTGTATTCTGGAGAACAGATGCAGGGCTTAAGTTGTTAAAGGAAGGTGCTTGCCTGTCCAGTTTAAGGACCTGGGTTCGATTCCCCAGGACCCACATAAAGCCAGCTGCACATGGTGGCATCTGGAGTTGGTTTGCAGTGGCTGGAGCACTGGCACACTGTAGTATTATTCTCTCTCTCTGATTGGTTCTCTCTTAAATATACATATTTTTAAAGAAGTGGAACAC